>NC_135444.1:14174274-14474274 GCF_051991255.1 Vanacampus margaritifer | reverse complement strand
CGAGAGGTCATAAATTGCAAAGGCGGTCCCAGATTGGGCCGGCAATTGAGTAGCGGCAGAAGCTCCCTAAAAACCTTCAGCGGGCTGTGTTTCTCTCCCAGTTTAACCCTCTCACCTCATCTCATTGGCCGCCCTTTTATTCGGGAGCCTGATTTATCGGCGGGAGAAAAACAAGCATAGCCCAGCCATCAGCCTGCCGTGTGATAAATGACCTGAGCTGCTATCTTCATCCCGGATGGGACAATCCAGTAGCTGGGAGTTCATGTGAATATGTGACTTTGTTACTCATGAGAATGGTGGCATTTAGGAGAAGAAAAAAGAACAGGTATTGCTATTAACAGCTATAAAAATGAATGAATACTGTATATGATAAAGCCATTTTCTAGTTTTCTCATTGGGGTGCTTCCACCCAACACACACACTTTTTTTCCTTTGTTTTTTTTTTTTGCCAGCCCTGCCTCTTGTTGCCCCGATGCTACACAGCCCCTCTTATCCCCAAATGAAATTCTTTGGAAAGTCATTTTATATCACTCTTTGACTGTTCATTGAACTGTAAAACCACCCCATTGGAAAGCAAATAAAAGGATAGGAGAGGGGCGAGGAGGGAGGGGGATGGGGCAAGGAGGAGAATTATAATTCTTTGCAGGCCTTTAGTATTAACCCAAACACCAGAGCTGTCAGCAGTTCAGAGAGGGAGGTGCGAGGGCCAAACATTCAGTGTTAATTGGCACTTTGTAAGCTCTGAGCCGTCCTTTTGTGAGCGAAGTGGAAGAGAGAGCGAGCAAGGGGGTGGCGGGGGGAGAGGGTCAGCAAAGGGAGGGCAAAGAGAGAGAGAGAGAGAGCGAGAGAGCTCTTGTTCTAGTGAGTTTGTTGGGCCTTGTTGAGGGTGTTTACGGTTCACTTCTTATCCTTTGTTAAATGGACTCCCCCCCCCCAATGAAACAAAAAATGAAAAAGAAGAATTCAGGCTGCCACCCATGTTTGGGGTGACTCTGCCGACCAGCACCATTGCTGCGGGAATCATAGCAATAACAACAATTGGGCTCACATTCATTTTGTTCATTTTGTACTAGAATAGCGCTCACTATTGACAACAAACAGCATGAAAAAAAAATGGAGTACTTTATTTGTTAATTGTCTGGCAATGAATGGCCTTCATTGTGAAGCCATAACCCAACATAAAAAGCTTCTAAAACACAACGTGAGTCAGCGTGAACTTTTCTAGTGGGGAGTACGACGTGGTGGGACAGTACCATTTTGTTAGCTTAATAGCATAATGCTAAGAAAATCAAATTCAACAAACAAGGAGAAAGAATTGTCCCTATTGAACCTTTGCTAATTACAATAACCTGATGTAAAGAGAAAACTATTTTTCAGCTAGCACATTGATATTTTTTATTGAATATTGTGACAATAAGTATTACTCTTTACTGCCACTTTTGGGCAGGTTGCTCTTTTGTATATACAGCCCAAACGGTTCTATTAAGAGATAATTTTGAAGATTTGGGGGGGCGCTAGTGAGTCAATGCCCAAAATTCACCACCTTGCTCAACCAATCATATGAGATGAAAACCCATATGCTTTGTAATTTCACCTCATCCAGCAGTCTGCTATTCCCTGCCTGGAAAGATCAGAGAAACTTTATTAGATACCTGACTCACACATTGTATATGCACACACATTCACTAGAGATGACATAAAATTTAGTACCTGAGGTTTCTGGTTTTACCCAAAAAGTCCCACCTACTTATGAAAGAGAATACAATGTAAAAAAATAATAATAATAATAATAAACTAGAATTCTGTGTGCAAATATGCAGAAAAGTATTTGTCATTTTTGCCCATTTATTGTCACCACTGTGTGACACAATGACAAATGTACGGTAAACCCTTTGCTATTTGCAAATTTACCTATTCACAGCTTTTTTTTTCCTGTGGACCTTATCCTCATCTATTTGCATATTTTTGGGCCCTTTCTGTAATGCCCTGCGAGGCCACAAGATGGTGCCAAAGAGCTGGCTAATAGGAAAGTAGTAGTGGGTGTCAAGAAAGGATCATTGAGGTCTTAGAATGTCGGCGATGAGCTCAATTTAGCCTTATGGTGAATTGAATCAGCATTTCCAGTGCATTTTTTTTTCAAAATATTTGCTGTATTTTTTGGTAGCCCAGCTTTAAGTATCTATGGTTAAGTTATGCTAGATCCATATTGCTAATTTATAAATGGTAGGATGTAATTTACCATTCTTATTTCTTGACAATTAATTGATTGTTAATCCTTTGGGGGATATCAAAAAGGCTCTCCCTCTGGATTTTGACCGATGAAATGTGTGGCATCCGTAGCATATATATAAAAAAACACATTCAAATTGGAATGTTACTGTTACTGCGTCCACACACGCCCACAGGCTTGAGCTTTCGATCCTAACCGTGCTTTTTTTTGTTTTGGTATAAGAATGGGGACATAGGAAGCACATAAGTCGGCTCAACCAAAAATGATAATTAGCTCTCTACTTCCATCTGGTGTATTATGGCTTTTATGACTCTAATGTTAAAAAAATAATTCTACGTTCAGTGATGGGATAAATTAGGTAATCGCGGTAAATGCACTATAACACATCAGGTGTACAGTGCATCAAAAAACATGAAAAATTAGGATTTATAATTGGAGTCAATGGGCCAAAATTTGGACATTTTTACTTTTGTGTACTATAACAATTTGTTTCCCACATATAATAATTTAGAAATTTTGGACAGTGCCATTTTGAACTTCAACATGTTTTGGACAATTGGGTGCAATTTCAGCTCGCAGTGATTTTTTCATATGCTTTATATTTGATATTAATATTAATAAAAAGCCAAAAATTGGACACTTTCCTTACGAGGGTGTTAAGTGTGCCTTTTTTTTTTTTTTAAATAACATCTAGGTACTGGTAAATGTCAATAAAAAAAATTATGAATGCATTTATAGTACGGTGGGACACTTTTTTAAATCATTTTATATGTGTCTTATTACAGTATTTGGATTCATGATTAAAAAAGTTGGTTAAGAGGAAGAGAGATGGGTGGGCAGCCTCATGACAACGGCATCGTTGTCACGAGGCTGGCGCAGCGCACTCAAAGGCGCCTCTGGCCTCGTTCTGTTTCCCTTCCTCACCCCAAGCGAGTGATGTAAATAATAATAGCGGCGCGAGTGAAAGGACACAGGTGTCAACCATTGTGCCGCTCTGAATGGACCTGGGGGGAAGGAGGTCAGGGGCCACCTCGGCCACCTCCTCACACCCACACTTTTTTTATTCACACTGACGCTCCCTTTCACAGGTTTCCGACATGCCCCCCCGCCTCCCGCCTTGTCCCTTTTGCTCACTATCGCCCTTTGTTATCATAGCTCAATGTTTTGTAAAAACTTACAGAGGTCATGCACAAGCTCGTTATTCAGGAAGATTAACATTCTTTTCAAAATTAATCACTGCGCACAATGGGGTAGATCAATGGCTGTATTGGGCTTGAAAAGGTGATGAATGTATATTAGACTTTAAGGAAGTAATCATTTATATGCTTGGTTAGATTTTTAAATCAGTGACAGTCTTATTAGTCACATTAGCACTGTTTTAAAATGTATTTAGCATCTAATCTTATTTCTTCATTCTGATTAATTACAAAGTACATGCCTTTGAAAGGAACAGCGACTGTAATGACAAATTTGCTCTAAATCAGTGGTCCCCAACCACCCGGTACCGGGCCGTGGGCCACTTTGGACCGGGCTGCGGCGGGCCGCAAAGTTGAAAGAATAAAACATACTTACTGTACTTCCTTTTTTTTCCCCCCTGCTTACTTACTGTACTTCCGGTTAACTCTTTGACTGCCAGACATTTTCAGAAACGGGATGTCGCCAGTGCCAGCCGATTTAAGCATTTTGACTGATCTTTCAAGGTCCACAGAAAATGTTGTGTCTGGACTATGGAAACACACATACTACCAAATGAAAGATTGAACTCTCATCTTTCATCAGAAAAAAAAGTTTGTTTCTACCTTATTCCGTTCTTCAGTAATCAACAATAGAAAATGGTTACTTTCACCGAAATTCTCTGTTTTGAAACAAAAAGCGGAGAAAAAGAGCTTTTTGTGAAACAATGTTATTTCATGCACTCTAGTGAATTGTACACTTCTTTTTGTCCATGAATGATGCCACAAACACCTAAATAGTGCTTTACTTCTGTAATACACCACCACCAACAATGAAAAAGTGTTTTTAGATGTAAAATACGTTTATTTCCATTCAACAGTGTAACAATTTGACAAAACAATTTCGCAAACTATTTACAAATGTGTGCAACTGTGATACTATTTACAATTATGTGGATGTTTCAAATATAGTTTTTCTTTTTGTAACACTGCCCTGCATGCAAGGAGAGGGAGCAGGATTTGCACAACAGATTCGTTTCACTTCGATTGTCCGTTTCGCGTGCAGACGTTACACTTTCTTGACGGCCTTTTTTTCCGGGGAATAGCAAGTAGCAGACTACCCACTCCTCCGATGAATATGCATTGGACTCGGGGCACTCTTTGTCGTCCGATTGAACGTCCGCCTGAGCGTGCTCGGTTGTGCTCCGCGTTTTCCGGTGTTAGCATCGCTAGCCCGTGAACCCTTATGACGTCGTCATAGCCGCCGCGTCAGTGCTTCCAACTTCGGCGTCAACCTCGGAGTCACCATCATCATCATCGATGATGATCATCGTCGTCATCAATGTGCTATTTAGCGTTGGTCGATGCCTTTCGTCTTTGAAAAAAATTCCCAAGTGTGAGCTGCTTGCAACCGCCATTGTTCGCTTCTTCAGCCATCTAGCTCCGCCTCACGTCTTCTACTGCCGCGTCAACGCTTCCAACCTCGGTGTCACCATCATCATCGTCGTCATCAACGTGCTCTTTAGCGTTGGTCGATGCTTTTCGTCTTTGAAAAAAAATGCTCGAGCGTGAGCTGCTTGCAAACCGGTCGCCATGTTCTCTTCTCTTCCCTTCCCCAGCCATTGTCCCCTCTAGCTCCGCCTCACGTCTTCTACTGACGCCTACCCAATCTTGTCAAAAGAGAGTCATTGCTGCCATCTAGGGGCCAAAAATAGTCATTAGGCTAACTAGATCTGCTTGAAACTTTCACCACAGCTGGCCAAGGCTTTCCTCCACCCGTTTCCAAAAAAAAAAATAATAATAATTGGAGAACGTCTTTTAACGTCCTTGGCGGCCCTCCGTAGGTTTTTATTAAACGTCATTTAACGGTTTTGGCAGTCAAAGAGTTAATTGATTAGCCGAGGCTAAAAAATATTTTATTTTGAAAAGTGACCGGATTCTCTCTGTTTACGACGGACTCTTGACGCATGTCAAGATGCTCACTATCTCAGTGGCGTAGCGCTGATGCTAATTGACAAGTTCGCAAAATGAGCAAAAAACAGACACATTTGGAAAGTTTCTATGCAACGGAGAAAAGCTCCGTAGCGTTTCTAAAGAAACAACATGCGATCGGGAGAGTCAACGTGCTCTCGTCATTCACCTGACGCAATCCAAGAGTTTTGAGCGCCCCTTTAGGAACGCTACAGAGCCTTACCTTGCTTTCTTTATACGCGTTTCACATTGCTCGGCAGAGAGCTAGCCGCCATTCTACGTCACTAAGCACTGAATGCGTTGCAACATAAATAACAATGGTGGCGTACGTCCAAATAAAGTTTCTACAAAACGTATTAAACTGGAAAAGATTTTTGAAAAATGAAAAAGTGCCATTTTGCCACTTCTTGTCCAGTCAAAATGACATCATTGTTGCTCAGGTCTCAGGTAACAACCAATCACAGCTCAGCTTCAGAAAACAAGTGAGCTGTGATTGGTCGTTGCTTGAGCACTGGGCAACTGTCATGTCATCTTCAGTCGAAAAGAAATGGCAAAATGGCCGCCTCCTGGGATGGATAAAAACAGCTGGATTTTGCTTCATAACTCATATTCCACAAATAGAATATTAATCAGTATGTCATGTTTAGGCTAGTGAGGTCACATATAACATATTTTTGTCAAGAAAAGTTTTTATGGTTGACTTTCCCTTTAAAATAAGAATTGTTCTATTTTCAGACAACGGTTTTGATTGTATCACATTCCAAACTAGCAATTCATTTGCACTCATACACAAGTTTTATATTCTAAGTCAGCGTATCTGATTATTTTCACATCAAGTATGTGACGGTTGACCCCTGCGGGAAGGATTATGGACCCCGGTGCCCTTCATGCTCAGAGAAGCAGCACAAGAAATAATCATAAATTCAGGCTGCCACATGATTGCTGCAGTTGTACAGTACCATGACCATGGATGGGAGACCATATTTATGGCCTGAAACCGGACATTTGTGCTGCACCAGCAAACTTTTGCCGGCTGAAGTATAAAACTAAAGATCAGAGATTTGTTCAAAGTGTTTACTGTTAGTGTGAGAACCGTTTTTTATCATCCTTCAAAGAGGAGTGCCATATTGTGTCGTATGCAATGATGACATTGCAAAAAAAACATTTCGGACCCTTTCACTAATCATTCTAATTAAGTCACACCTTCCCACACAGGCTAACTGTAACATCATTGGTTTGCTTTCCAGTGATTGCAGATGCCATCATTGGACGGAAGAGGCGTCAATCGTTATAGCAGCCCACTGATTGGTTGTGATGTCTCTTGGCATGTGTAAAATGTGGCTAGTACAAGTAAACCTTGTTTATAATTTGCTTATTTATGGCCAACTAACTTTTTATTATTATATAGCGTGGTGCCTTGAGATATGATCTTAATTAGATCTGTTGCCATACCCATAACCCAAAACTCTTAGCATCTCAAATCATCTTTCCAAATTGAAACAAACGGAAATGCCATCAATCCATTTCAGTCTCTCTCTCGCTCGACCGCCCCCACCCGAACAACAAAAATGGTACATGTATTTTAATGATGGGAAATAAACACTCAATGAAATTCTAATTTATACCAAAACAGTAATGACATAATTAAACAGAATAAAAAATAATGAAACCGTTTTTTGTATCAATTGAATGACCATTCTTTCGAGTGTGCCCGCCTTGGCCACCTGGGGGCAGTATAAAACAGACACACAAAAGGATATGCTGTTCATTGAGACGTCTCGGCTGCTCTTACTTAGCTCATCAGTGCGACAGTTATTAGGGGTGTGCCAAAAAATTGATTCTCATAAAATCGTGATTCTCATTTAGTACGATTCAGAATCGATTTTATTTAAATTATTTTATACTGTCTTCCCTTTGTTTGTGTGTGCCTTTATTGGGCGCGCTGTTCATGTTTTGCCTGATTTGGCCACTTAGGGGCAGTGTGGTTCCACACGGTCTGATACACTTAAGTTGTAGCCACATTAGAGAGTAGAAGGAAAAAGTCAGGATCAATTTATTCCAATAAAAGTTGGGGGTTTTTGCAGCGTGGAGCTGTTCTTTTGAGTGATAAAAGTGCCGCGAGTAGAGCACTAATTAGCATTAGCAAGTCAGACTGGAGTAGATCATTACGATTCCGCGAACATCTTTAAATTGAAGCAAAAATCATTGTCAATCGAAAATCGATTCTGAATCGAATCGCACACCCAAAAATCGGAATCGAATCGAATTGTGAGACATTCTATGATTCCCACCCCTAGCAGTTATATTGTCGTTCTTCACAGAGGATAAATAATATCTCACTGTGAGTACTTTCATTGCATTTCTACACGTGTTACTGTTCAATCCATTGCTTAAAGGGTTATAGCACTTCAACATAGATGCTAATTAACATTAAGAAGCTAATGTAAGCTATGTGTTAAGGTGTAATTCTCCCTTGTTTATGTTTAGCAGTAAACTTCAAATGACAATAAACAGGTTGAAGCCTCTTCTTTTTTTTTTTTTTTAACAACTGCTCACTATTTGCCAAAGTGCTGCTTATTGGGAAGTGAGTTGAGTTCACTGCCACCATATGGTTCTCGAACAGTCGAGTCACTCGTATCGGTGTTATAGTATCAGCCCCTGGTGGTGTAGTGATACAATCACCGGACTTTTTGTGTTAATTTGCCACTCAGGGACGGTGTGAGCGAATGGTTGTCTGTCTTTGTAAGTGTCTTGTGATTAACTAGCGACAGTGCAGTCTGTTTTTTCGCCTGAAGTCAGCTGGGATAGGCTCAAGTTCCCCGTGACCCTGAACAGGATAAGCCGTATCGAAAATTATAGTCGTACATGATATGTTATATTTTGGAAGTAACTTGTCCAACCATGACAGTAACAAGGCCAGCTTTTGCCGTGCCTGTTGGGAACAATAATAAAAAAAAGTTTGACGGTCTTGTAGGACAGAAATCCATGTGGCAAGTCAAGATCTATTTACAGCGGAGAGTAAATATACGCACCCTACAACCCAATTCCAGGATATTTCCGAGTCCCGTCCCCGGCAATCTGTGCAGGGAGGAGATGGAGATGCTGGAGAAGGGCGAGGGGATTTATTACCTTGCATTTGGGACGCTAATCTGTTGCAGGTGTTTCTTGTCTGCTCTGCCCCCCCCCCCCCCCCCTCCTCCTCCTCCATATTTGTGACACGAAAGGAGCAATACATTTTTTTTTTCCCAGCATCTGAAGAGAGATTATGCCCGGTCCACAATCCTCTCAAATCATCAAGCGTGTCAAGATAAGGACAAAAGGAACATGCTTTTGATAACTGTTCGCCATCAGTCATACCCACTGTAATATTTATTTTTATTTTTTTTCACTGGCGAGTTGTTGCCTACGATGCTGTTTACCATTTTAACCAGCACTACCGTCACTGGGATTTACCCTTAATTCACCTTTTAATACCACCCCTATCACGTCATTATGGATATATTATTATAGAAACCATCAAAACAACTCGCAGATGCATCCTCTGGAGAAGTTCAGAATCAGTATTGATCTAATTAAAATGATATAACAATATAGCAGGCATTGGATACAGTCCCCCAAAACTCCAACCAATTAAAAATACGATTTTCGGACAAGACATCGCTGCGTGGGAATCTGGAAATAAACAGGAAAAATGCAAACATACCCTTACTTGTTTGTAATGACAACTCACTCCGGGCATACAGTTCTACAAACCCCCATTTCTATCAGCAGGGTACAACCTCTAGGATGTTGGACAATAAAGCAAAGACCACCAGGACGGATTGAGCCAACAGCTTCACAGGATGCCTGTGGTGCCTTTGGACGGGGCGAACAAAGACACAAAAGGAACCCGGTGAGAAAGCCTGGCTCTGCTGGAAGTCTGCAATCACTACCGTGACCAGCTTTGGAATGACAAAACAGAGCAGAGCGCAGATTTGAAGGATCCAGCGGGAGAACTGATACAATCAGAGAGGTTTTCTAACAGTAACGATTAAAATGAGAACTTTTTTTTTTTAATCTGTTTTTCTGTATCAACATTGAATACATTATTATGCTTATTTGTGATGGAGAAAATGCCTTTGAAATTGTTTTAAAAAAAAAATCTTTTGATAGTAATGGCATCTTTAACTAGCTTGACACTACTGCCCTCATGTGGACATGAAGGTACACTTCACAAATTGGCAGTTCTTGACTACCAAGCTTGTCCTGGTTTTCTTAGTGTTTAATTGTAATGTTAAATTAATGACAGTTTTTTAAGATGCTCAGATTTTTGGCAGTTTTTTTTTTCCTGGTTGCACATGTACACTCAAAGCTTGTTTTCATGTTTCTTTACTGGTCACTGTATTTATTTTGTAAATATCAAGCACTTTATATTAAAATGGAAACTTTGTTAAACATCAGTTTTCAGCAAATTTTATTAGGCTCTGCAAAAATCAACGTGGAATATTATATTCAAGTCAATATTATTAAATTATATGACTTCAATTCTCAACAAGCGATCTCAAGGCATTTTACATATTTGAGTAGGCCTAAATCAACGCTCCTCACACATTTAAGTTAATTACCGCTAGCAAGATTTAAATGTAGCCTTACTTCAATGAACAAAAAGAATACAGTCCCGCTTCAACAAAATATCAATGCTAGCAATACTGAGCTAGCTTTAGCACTGTAAACAAACCCACGTTAGGTGTGCCTGCTACATTAGTAGCATTACTTTTTCGTAAAAGTGTTACTGCTTTGTTATCAGTTTGGAGATTTTTTTTTTCTAAAAGGTACTACTTTGCCAAGATGGCCCATTTCCCCCCCAAATATATATATATTTTTTTTTTGGATCAAAAATGTGAAAATACTGTAGCTTCAGTTTGTACTTTCAACTGTATTAATTTGTTTAGGAGAAATCAGACTATTCTGGAAATATGTAATAAATCTGGACCTCTTTAACTTTAAACTGAGAATTTCTGTTCATCAGTGTTCATATTTCACATGCTTAACTCCGTAGAAGTTGTAACGAGTAAGTGCTGAGAGGTTAGAATAATTCAATTGCCATCTTTTGATTGTGCATCTTTCTTAAAATTAAATCTAGCAATCAGTAACCTTCTTCTCCTTTATAACCTACCGGTATTCCCCCCATCTTGCCTCTCAGGCAGGATGCCTCATCATGCCACATTAGCACAAACTCAGATGCTTTTTAAAAAAAAATTGTGCGCCCCCACGGCTTTTGGTTTCTTGGTTTGCGGTATGGGAGAACAAACTGCCATTTCGTCACTGGATCACTGTGGGAAAAAAACTTGATGTGCAATAAGAAAACATTTCAATTTAGTATTTAGGAACATGATCTGTTTGCATGTGAGCAACGTAGTAACAACAAGGCAAACATTTCAAAATGAACAATTTGGATTGTTGAATACATCAAGACAGTAACGCATACGGATACATTTTAAATATAATTCTTTCAAAATTCTGAACCCACCACTGGAATTGAGGGCAGTTGTAGCCCTACATGTAAATGTACGTTCACGGTGTGTAGCTGTAGGACTTTTGTATCGCGTAGTCCCTGGCGTCGGGGAAAAAGTCTCTGATAAGCGTCACGATGTAAGTGTACCAAGGGTAGAAGAGGTCGCGCTGTCTGGTGGCTCCCGTCTTGATGATGTTCAACGCCGCTTCGCTGGCCGGGTAGGCTTTGACGTGACTGACGTCCCTGGGACACAAAGAATCACTGCACTTAACCACGGCGCCGCCTGTTTGAGTGTTTGTCACCGCATGTTGTGCTTTCTGCGCCGTGGCTAAAAGGTGCTTATCTGTGAAACTTTTTTGGTCTCAAATGTATGAAAAGCTGCAGTTGAATTCAGGCCGTCGTGGTGAAATTAGCGCCCGTGTGGTCTTTACGGTATTATATTGGAACAGTCGCGGCGGCCAAATCCCTTGACTGGGCGGGCGAGTTGTCTCTTTGTTAGCATGGGTGAGATTTGTTCTTCTATCAAGCGCGGGGAAAAAAAAAATGTGAAGGGCTATCTGATCATACGAAAATGTGCACACACACAAAAACCTACTACTGCTTTGTTTTCTTTGTAATATGACATTGGAATAGTTCAAGAAGAGTCCTGATATGCTTCTTTATCTACATGACCGAAAACAACGTCCTACTTCAATTTTCAGAATAAAACAAGCTTCTTCTTTTTTTTTTACAGCTTGCAGTGTTTCACTGAAATAGTCACGATAGGACATGATATGCTACTGTGCTACACCGGTTAGGCTGGTTGAGAGGAAGTATTGTAATTGGAGAACCTTATAGAAAATAGAGCTGCTTTAACTTGTTTGGTTTTTTTGGCAGTATTAAGTTGGAATTTTGACAGTACAATGATCTGTAATGGAACTTGAATTGACTGGCATCACCGCAATAGTCATGACAGTGCATGATATGCTACTCTACATTCATTCCTAAAAAATAAAAATAAAAAGTTTCTGTTTTGAAGGGTGTATCTGTTTAACTAAAATGTCTGCAAATCTAGCGGCGGTCAAGCTAACCAAATGTATGCATTTTTTTTATTTTTAAGTATTTCATTAAAATAGTCCATGATATGCTGCTGTACTTGATTTGACTTTAATTCACTAACTACATACATCATGGCTGTATGCTGGAGAAATACGGTAAGCTTTATTTGTCTTGTTTGCTCAATTCTTTTGAATCAGTTAAGACAGTGTATGATATGCGGCTGCACCAACTGTACATAACTGGGATCGACATCCTAAAATAATCATGCTGAACTAAAAATATGTACAAATCCGCAGTCTTGCATTACAATTTTTATGACAGTGCATGTCATGCTGCTGTACCTTCTTTCCTAAAAAAAATAACAAAAAATCTAGTTTAAGGGCCTTATCTGTTTAACTAAAATGTATGCTAATCTGCAGATATAGAGGTGGCAAGCTAACCAAAATTGTACGTGTTTGTAGTATCATTATAATAGTCATGATACGTGACAACTTTACATGGCAGTAGATCAGATTTGACTTTAATTCATATGACTATATACGTCATGGTGGTCTGCTGGTGAAAAAAAAAAAAATGTACCATTTTTATATTGTTTGCACAATTCTTTCGAACCAGTTGCGAAAGTGTATGATATGCAGCTGCACTGACATCCTAAAAATAATCCCGCTAAACTCAAATATGTACAAATCTGCAGAGAAATACGGGCTCTACGCAATATGGCGTTAGTCGCTGTAAAAAAAAAAATCATACTTGAAATCATGACATACTGGCAAAGAAGCTTTTTTTGCTGTTTTGCACTCTTACCCCGTCATATGCTGCTATGCTTCCAAAACAAAACTCCTTTTGTACATTCTGTGTTTAATCTTATCTGTGAACAGAGTTGGCCGCGCTCCAGCATTGAGCAATAAATGTGCTTGGCCCGGTCAACGTGCTCTCGCTGCAGACTTACTTGACTTTCTCCATGGCTGAGTCGGTGTCAATGAGGCCCAGCGTGCACGTCGTTATGGACACGTTGCTGTTCTTCATGGCCAGCTCGTGAGTGAGAGCCCCGAAGAAACCATTCAAGGCAAATTTGGTCGACGTGTACGGAGCCACAAAGGGGCTGCTCAGTTTACCTGTTGGCGTATCAACAATAGTCTTGTTGGAATGCGGGACAAAAGTCATTCCGGGTAAAAATGCGGTGTGTTCGTAGTGGCGGCGGCGAACTTACCTAAAACGGACGAAACGACCACGAGCGAGCCTTTACTTTGCTCAAGGGAGGGGAGCGCTTTCCAGGCCATCTGAGCGTAACTCAAGAAGTTGACCTTTTGGAAGGACGCACAATCATACACAAGTGAAATCAAAGTCTCTAAATGCGCTATACATGTTTGAATAGAATTGCTGAAAATATGCACAAGACTTAGATTTATAAATATTTTTAAAACTTTTTTTAACCCCCATTTTTCCACCCTTTTTTGTGGAAAATGCATATTGAATGTTTATCAGCATTTTAAAAAAATGAAATAATTTTTGATTTTTTTTTTTTGTTGTTTCCCCTAATGCATTTCTTTTTTTTTCTTTTTTTTTTTTTTCCTGGAGAGCTCAGTATTGTTCATTGGATTTGACATGTCATCATTGCTCTCCTTTTTTTTTTTTTTTTTAATATATATATATATATATATATATATATATATATATATATTTTTTTTTTTTTTTTTTTTTGTATGTGGGTGAGTGTGAGTGTGTGTATTCATTAGTTCACCTAAAACCTATTAAAAAAATCCCATACGAATAATATAATATAATAATAATAAATTGCCAAATGCAGAAACATCAATGTAAGTTATCACGATGTAGTGGCTCTCGCTAACAGGCAGAATTAAGTAACCAGAATTAGGTTAAAAAATTCTATATACGTAGACCATGTTTCTATAAATTTTGATATTTGGTTTTTATTTGAGGCAGATATTTTTTCCATTAAAATGTGATTTATGAGGAGTTTAGACCATTGGTCGATATTCAGAGTTTGTTTATTTTTCCAGTTAACAAGAATTGTTGTTTTTTTGCGATAGTAAGGGCTACAAGTGTAGATTGAAATTGTTTATGTGGTAAGTCAGTTGTTAGGTCACCTAGCAAACACAAGTTTGGAGATAAAGGTATCCTACAGTCCAAGATAGTGGAAAGTTTTTCGAAGACTTCCCCTAATGCAATTCAATGGCAGTCAATTATACACAGATTTTCGCTATTCACAGGTCAGCCCCGAGTAGTGGCGGCCCCAATATATAGCGACAGTGTTTTTCACAATTTCTTTTTTCCCTCATTTTTTGGGGCATTGCTAAAACAGCTAACATTGTTAGTGCTAATGCTACCAGTGAATATGAAATCCTATTGACGGTTTAATAGAAAATATTTCTACAAATAAAAAATGCTCACACATTAATGCTGTAGTAACACACACTAATCACAGGCATATATAGTTCCTAATCTGTAAAAAAAAAAAAAAAAAAAAGTTATAGTAATAAAGATAAATGGCAACATTCTTCTACTCCTTTTTTTTTTTATGTAAATGTGTATCTCTGTGCATTCACTGCACTGTACTGCCCCTAAGAGGCCAAGGCATGCACAGTAGGTATTTATTTATTTATCTATATTATTATTATTATTGGTGCTATTGTTTTAAAACATTTTTATTTTTATTCATATTTTACATTATTTATTTTATTAGATCCGGTTGTTCTTTTAAAGTTATAGTTGAGTTTTTGGTAGTTGAATTAACACTTTCAATTTTGTTTATTAATCATGCTTTCAATGTCAATCAAAAATAATGGAGATTATTGTTTTTTTCTTAAAACGGCCTAACCCGTTTTTACTGCTGATATTACTTACCATTAAAGCTAGCCTGGGCACTACACTCTAAAAACAGTTGGGTCCAAAAGTAACCCAATTATGGATCAAAAATGGACCGATCCGGTATGGGATTTTTTAATAGGTTTTAGGTGAACTAATGAATACACACACACTCACTCGCATGCACGCACATACACATAAAAAAAAAAGGTAGAGCAATGATGATGACATGTAAAATTACCGAATGAACAATACTGAGCTCTCCAGGAAAAAGAGAATAAAAATAAAAATATGGACCGATCCACTTTATGGTTCAATTTGACCCAATTTTCTGGGTTGTTTTATACAAAATGACCCCATTTTTGACCCAAGTAAAGGATCTGACCAATATTTATGAGTTGTTTTACGCCGAAAGACACATTTCTTGACTCAAAGTTGGGTCAAATCGACCCAAGTAGAGAATCGGTCCATTTTTGAACCATAGTTTTTAGAGCGTACTGTACAACTTTCACAAAGTATGTCGTCATGGCATACCTTCATCAGCCACTCGAGGTGCTGCACGTCGCCCTCCCACATGCTGAAGGGGGTTGATCCAATGTGGTTGAGAACCAGGTAGTCCAGACCTCCGAGCTGATCTACAGCGAAATCCACCACCTTCCCCGGGTCAGAGTCACTGCTCATGTCCGCTGCTATGTATAGGGTCTTCTGAGCTCCCATGCTCAGGCACTTTTCCGCCACCTAGAGGCCACAGAATGACAGTTGACGGAGGCGGAACTCCTCGTTCCTTTTAAAAATCCCTTTTTTAACCAACCTGCTGTAAGACTTTTTCCCTCCTCGCCGTAATGACGATCTGGGCGCCGAACTTGGCGTAGTGATAGGCCATTTGTTCGCCGATACCGGTGCTCGCCCCGGTCACCAAGACCCTCGCACCTCGGAGGGATTCTGAAAGAAAACGGAATTGTGTCAAGGGTCCTGAAATACACATAATGTACTTTTTTAAAACACATTTTATGTTGGGGTACTAGTTGTATGGTGACATCTCCATTTTTTTTTTTAAAGATCTTCTTTAATACTGTCCAGGGAACCGAGAAGCTGTTTACGTGTTTCGGTAAGTGCTGCTGTTTTGATTAGCTTAGTAGTGTGGGCAAACGGAATCTTGATAGATTCACTGTTTTTTTTTTTTTTTTTTAATTTAATAGAAAAGGGCAGAATAAATGTTACATTTGCCTCACATTTCTGAAGTTCAAAAGAACTTCATGAATGGAGTTTTTTTTTCTTCCCTCAAAATCCGCAAAAAACTAGAGGAGGTATGCAAGCGAAATCGTTTCCTTTTCATTCTTTGCAGTGTGACGACGGTAGCACCACAGTGATCGAGTGGTTAGCACTCGTGCCCCAGGGTTCGAAACTCGGCTCCAGCCTTCCTGTTGTGACCTTTGCGTTTTCTCCCCGTGCTTGGATGGATTTTCTCCGGGTACTCTGGATTCGTCCCACGTTCCAAAAACATGCATGCTATAGGTTCATTGAAGACTCTAAGATTGAAGTGTGAATATAAGGGTGAAGAGTTGTTTATCTTAAGGCGCGTTAATGGTTGGCTGGCTGCCAGTCCAAGGTGTACCGACACCTCGTCCCGCAATCAGATAATCATATGTGTTACTGTGTTTAAAAAATAGCAGTGGTTTGAACGTTCTTACAGTAATCAATGCTAATTTCCATGAGCCCAACAATGGAAATCTACATTATATGTTAGCATTAAGCTAGTGAACTTCCACTAGACAACGTTACATAGTTTGGTTGAACATTATGTTGTGTTGTCTTTTGTTTTATGTGTCATTGTTTCTACATGATTACGAGGTAACATTTTTGGCACTGACGGACATAAGGTTTACACGTCAGCTTTCTCAAAGGAGAGTGCTGATAATTGATCAACTCATTCACTGCCATTGACGGGTAAAAACGTAAAATTCATCTGAACTATTTCTATTAGTTTAACATTTTTTCCTCTTTTGTTAACACGAGTATGAAAAGATAGATTTTTTTTATTGTACATTTAGAACAGATATGAAATTTGTAATTAATCGTGAGTTAACTAGTGAAGTCAAACGATTAATTACGATTTCAATTTTAATCACCTGACGCCCCAAAATTTTAATAATCTCTTTTTTTTTTAATTATTCATTCACTGCCATTGACGGCTATAAACATCGAAAATTCATTTTAACAATTTATATTAGTTTAACATTTTTTTTTCCACTTTTGTTAACAAGAGTATGAAAATCTGGACTTTTTTTTTCATTGTACATTTAGAACAGATATCAAATTTGCGATTAATCGTGAGTTAACTAGTGAAGTCATACGATTAATTACAATTAAAAAATGTAATTGCCTGTCGCCCCTAATTTTTAATAATCTTTTTTTTTTATGAATTTATGGCAGTGAATGAGTCAAATCGATTGATTAATGTCAAATCGATAGAGCCGCTTGGCTACGATATGTCCTCATAACACGTAAGCAGCACTTATAATGTCAAGGTGACAAAAGGGACTAATTTAAGTTGAGCTATCATTGCTATCATTGGTTAAAGTGCGACGCTATCTGACCTCAGAGGCAGGATGACGCTAAACAACAAATGAAGTGCACCGACACAAAATGAATTCAAGTCCCTTTTCTATGAAGAAAAACACTTTGATCTTTTGCCATCTTATCTCCAATTAGCACAGGCTATCAATGACTAGTTAAATTAGTGTTGCTATAGTTTCATGTGGTCTGGAACTAGCACAGAGATTCATTTTTTTTTTTTTTTAATTATCTTCCATCTTTCCATTGAAACATCCCATGGTTTCATTTAAATGTTCAGAAAGCCACGTTACAAACAAACCCTGTGTGGTCTGAGTCACAAGCATGTCAAATAATGTACAATTACACACTAACTTTGTAGCTCTCTTTACAAATTATTCCGCAGGCGAAAACGTTAAAGTTGTGCCAACGTCATAAAGTTGTAATTTGTTCTCCAAACTGATATTCTGCACTCTGCGGCTTCATATTACCCAGAATTCACAGGAGGAGGATGTACAGTAATTGCTGCTAGAGGGCATATGTTGGAACCACCATAGTACAGTATTATACTCCATCCATCCATCCATCCATTTTCTTGGCCGCTTTTCCTCACAAGGGTCGCGGGGGTGCTGGAGCCTATCCCAGCTGGCTTCGGGCAGTAGGCGGGGTAAACCCTGAACTGGTTGCCAGCCAATCGCAGGGCACACAGAGACAAACAACCACACTCACATTCACACCTAGGGACAATTTGGAGTGTTCAATTAACCTGCCATGCATGTTTTTTTTGGAATGTGGGAGGAAACCGGAGTACGCGGTGAAAACCCACGCAAGCACGGGGAGAACATGCAAACTCCACCCAGGAAGGCCGAAGCCCGGACTCGATCTCACGTCCTCTGCACTGGGAGGCGGACGTGCTAACCAGTCAGCCACCGTGCTGCCCAGTATTATACTGTACTACATATAAATGTACACTACATAAAATAATATAATTAAATCATTCAATAATATTTGTTCTGTCTTGTAAATGGGCCTCATGATATTTTTATTTTTTCCTAAATACCACAATACAGACGTGACTAATTGATTGATTTAATTTAATTTTTTAGAAATTAACTATCCTTGGTATACAGGTATCCTGAGGTTTGTGTTTATGTCGAAAAAAAAACTGTCTACTAGCAATAATAAAAAAAAAAAGGTATAAGTCTCGGTGCACTTGTATTTTTATTTATTTTTGTCATATAATTAAAAATATAAGCGCACAGAGACTTTCCTAACATGTATGATCAAGTAGTGAGTATAAAAATATAAGTTACGTAATAAAGAATATTTAAAACATAAGCACATTATGACTATTAAAAAAAACAATGAAAGCATGCAATATAAAATAACTGCAATACTGTTATGAACATTAGTAATCACATTTATTTGCATAAACAGCTCAAGGGAGGACATTGCATTACTGTTTACAACATCCACTATTGCATTCTATTTCAAGCAGGGTCTTGTAACATTGACGTTTGAACCAAACAGAGTTGCAAATACTGCATTTCTTTAAGATATTTCCCCCTCATAAAGCGAACCAAATCACAATTCTTATGTAAATAGGAATAGTTTTATACTGTACATTACTTCTAATGCATGCATCTATCACAACACTGATGGTATCGATTAAAACCTCCACGTTTCATTCTAGCAAAATAAAGAACTGAGGTAAAGCTATCCGCTCTTCATTTCAAATTCGCCTTTCCTCTTTGCCCTTTTCTAAGACTTACGGTAGTATGCGCAAAGGGACGCGGAGAACGAAACGTCCCTTTGCGCATATTACCGTAAATCCTAGAAAAGGGCGAACAGAAAGGGTGAACTTGAAACGAAGAGCGGGCTGGCTTGCCTCCGTAAAAAGAAGAGGCGTCTAGCTTTACCGCAGTAGAAGAAAAAGAAGAAGAAAAAGAAGAAGAAGAAGAAGAAGAAGAAAAGAAAGTGCAGAAGAGAGCAAACTTACCCGCGTTGAATGTGGGCGCATTCCACTTGACAGCGAGCAGAACCACAGCAACACTTGCGAGCAAGACTTTGGTCAACGTTTTCATGTTGTAAACTAATTATAATTTAGATTAAGTCGGTAAGTAAAAACACACCCAGCTGACTGAATTACCTTGCATGAGAGTGAATAGTAAATCCAGGGCTGTTTTATGTAAACCCTTCCCACTTGGCATATGCAAACCAGGGGTGTGGACAGTTAAGATAATTTAACATGAATCAGTGTTTGCTCTCATTTTTAAAATACGTTTAATCCCTTTTAGGAAGTCAAATTTAAAAAAAGATACTAGCTATAAAACTGGAAGTGACTTTCTGTTTTTACATATCCTTATTATTAACTTGTTTTTTTATTGTCACAAGCCAAAAAGTGTTCTGACGTAACAACAAATTTGCGTGCTAGCACTTGTTGGACCGGTACACACTGGGAGTGTTTTGTTCACTTCACTCAGGGGGTAAAAATGGGAATTTTGAATTTACGCTGCCGTTGGTGAATACAATTAAACACAAATTAGAATCAGTGAATGTGTACAATCAATCTTTATTTCAGACTTTGTTTGAGGTCCATAACAAAGACAAACCGGGAATAGGCTATACAATTACAGCACATATATTATTTGTTTAGTTTTTTTGTTTTGTTTACAGTTGTAAGGAGATGAGCTCCATTATTGGTGGGAATGTGCTGGGATCACGGATTTACATAATACCGTGGCTGGAATACGGAGCCACGACGCAAGCAAGAGACCCTCCCCTACACGACGTCACAAAATCATGTAACAGGAAGGCCAAAAGTTTTTTGTTTTTTTTTAGGAAGACCAAAAGGTGAGCGAATGCCAACAAGGGCTTTTGTTACAAATTACGGCCACGGATAGATTGTTTTGACTTGTGGACTCGTGTAATGAATCACGTTTGTATATGCATCGACATGAAGTGCACATTTTGAGAATAAATGAGGAAAAAAATATCTTTGATGTACTTCTTTTTTCTTTTCTTTTTACATCTATTAACGTGTTTATAAATAGTTGGTTCATTGTATAAGGTTAAGAGGAGAAAATGGAACGTGAAAAATTACAAATATCAAAACAAAGAATGCCGATTTACGACACTTGCCGTAAACCCTGATAGTTTTGAAAATGTGAAACTTTATTGAAACACTCTTATGGACAAACAGCGTGTCCTTCAGTCCAGTCTGGTTTTGGTGCGCTTCTTGAACCAAGAATCGAGGTCGGTTTGAAAGGAAAGCCCTCTTTTGTGGACCATGGCTACAAAGATTTTCCCTGTCATCAAGTAAGTGTTACTAACTCCCTCTTGTAATTTGTTGCCGCTGTGGTCGGCTAAACCGAGGCGTGTAACTAACCAGCTAGCCAGTTCTAACAGACGAAGCCAAAGTTGTCTTTCTGGAGTCGGGTGTCAATTTTAAGTAGATACTATTCAACGCATTCTTGCTATGTTATGGCTATTTTCTGTGTTGTACTCTTCTCAACGTCCTGCATCAATGAGCTAATGTTCTAGAGTTAGCAAAAACAAGCTAAGGACACATTGACTTCATTGGTTGTGACGTGTTGGACAAGAATTGCTTACGTCATCCCCCCCTCCCCATTTCCAGATTGGCCACGAAGGTGACCATTGCAGGTGGGGCTCTTTACGTCGCCTATGACTCCGGGCTCCTGGGCACTAGCGAGCAGGGCTCCGAGGCTCTAGGGCGGGCCAGAGCGGCCATACCGCCCGCTCTGGAGGAGTGGATGAAGTACTTTGGCTCGGAGGTGACATCCTAATATCTAGACACCTTTTCAGGGTTTCTCGTTTTACGACGGAGTTCGGTTCGTACGGCAGTGACGTAACCTTTGTACGTAAATCTGAACGATAACGCGTCGTTCATTAGACCACGGTAATGCAGTAGTTGTAATTACAGTATTTTTTTTTAGGAAAACAAGAACAATCTAATTAAAAACCGTATGTATGGTGCTAAATTCAGCGTGATGATTTATTCCTAGTCCGAGCTGTATTCTTTAAGTAACCTATGCCAGCGCAATAGTAAAGTCATAGTTACCAAAAATACTTGTATGAAAAATACTGGTAGGTCATGAATATAAAACAAATTAAAAACAGTTAAGTACAGTGGTACCTGATTGTGTAACATAACATGTGACAGCGTATTCTCATGCCACAATTGAATAAACTTTAATGTCACTAGATGGATTTAGAATGGAGTGTAATCTCTCTGGCTGTCTTCTCAGGCTAAGATTCCAGCAGTACCCCAGGTTGAATTTTCTCCAGTCCAGGCCTGGAATTCTGGTGAGCAACAACAACAACAAAAACGGCACAATGCTTTCAAAGTCAAAACAAAACCTGAACTTCAAACCTTCAGCATTCAAGATTTCAGCTCTCTGAGCGTCGAAACGACTTGGTTTCTTATTTGTTTTTCAACAATGAGCAAAACGGTTACAATAACCAAAGAACCAGAGATGTACTTGACTAAGGGTCTTTCTGCTCAGTCCAGTATGAGCAACATGCTTAATTAAACGTCAAATGCATACAGAAATGCTAACATAATTACAGTCATGATCACATACCTTTTGGTTGAACTTTTGTTTGACTCTATTGTTTCTTGTTGATTCCGTCTAAGTAGGTTGCTAATATTTGTTTGTCTCTATTGCAGGGGTGCGGTCGTCCATTTCAGCTCTGTCAGAGGGACCAAGAAAAGCAACCGAATATTCTACTCGGGGCTTGCAATATGTTAAAGATCTGGCCAAGTAAACCGTAACATCTGTGGACAAGCGGATGATTATCAAAACGTCTTTATCACTTTGCACTTGACTGGCATGTCCTCAAAACAGCTTTTGTCTGTTGAGCAGGTTTGGGCAACATAAGGCAGGTAGGCCACATATTTTCAGTGAGAACAGACATTTTTTTTTAATTTAAGGTCACAAATGCTCAGAGTGAAATAATAAACATTTAACTCATTCACTGCCATTGACGGTTATAGACGTCAAATATTCATTTGAACTATTTCCATTAGTTTAACATTTTTTTCCACATTTGTTAGAAAGAGTTTGAAAACCTAGCATATTTTTTTCTGTACATTTAGATATAAAATTTGTGATGCAATTATGATTTTAATTGCCCAACTCTCCTAATTTGTAATTGTAATTAATCGCATGACTTCAATAGTTAACTCACGATTAATCATAAATTCGGTATCTGTTCTAAATGTACAATAAAAATAAATAAATCTAGATTTTCATACTCTTATCAAAAGTGGAAAAAAATGTTAAACTAATAGAAATAGTTAAAATACATTTTTGACGTCAATGGCTGTGAATAAGATAAGTGTCATTAAATTGTCCACTTGCAGGTCTAAAATGGCCCCTGATAGAAAGAAAGGTTCCTCACCTGTGTTCAATAGAAGAAACGTCCACAAAGTTGTTCAATTCAAGAGACGTAGGTTGTGATATTGTATATATTGCTATAATCTAAAGTTTTTAAATAAACAACCAACTGCTCCATTTGTGTCTCTTGCCCAAATCTTGTACTGTTTGGCCTGATATTTCATCGATCGTTATGGTTCTACAAGTTCACCCCACCTCCCCAAAATGAGCTGGGATTAGGCTACATCTCCCTGCTCCAACAATGATTATCTGCATTTGTATCGCTACAAGTACATGTACATAACGTATAGGTCAAAGTAGTATGCTTGAAAGATTTTTGAAAAACGTGCAAATTCCTAGAATGAGTTCCCAAGGGCAAAGATAAGAGCAAAAGAAAAGAAGTCACAATTTATTTTTTAAATAGTTTTATGGGCGAACGGTAGAATGACAAGTCCCACAAGTAGAACCAGAGTTGGTGTGAGCTACCTGTTTATTGTTTGGATGAAATATTCACAACAATTTCACACAACTTGTACACATTAAATACTGAAAGTGCTGCAATGCAATGTGTTTTTTTTTTTTTTCAAACCATCATGCCTGTAAATGGAGCTTATTATTGGGCAGGTGGGGACTAATCTAAACATGTATACGTACAATAAAGTGCTCCCGACAATATCAACAGAGATTATACGACCACTGATGATTTTTAAAAATGTTTCCATACTGCATCTTTTTTTTTTTTTTTTTTTTTACTGCTAAACAAGCACCAGGACACACTTGACTGCAAGCTTGTTTACAAGTTGCCTATTGAAAAGACACAATAAGAAGCCTTCATACACGATGATCTCTTAAACGCAGGCGGGGAACCTTTTATCCATATTATTTATGCAACTGTTAATTACCATGTACTCGAAACATATGTTGATTAAGCATCTGAGGAGGTTGTATTTGTTTTTAGTATTTGGTTCCCCAAGCCCTGCTTTGAGATACGGTATTGGGAAGAAAAAAAAAGATGAGCCTGAAGGCACTTGATGATTTTTTTTTAGTTTTCTGTGAAGTCGTGTTATTGGTAAGCAAGCAAAAGTCATCCTTGCAGTACAAAGAATGCACTCTGGTTAAAAGGAGCAGATACCCTGCGATAAATGACACACTTTATAACAGCCAAATCGAGGCTAAACACCAAATGTCTTGTAAAGCACTTGTGCGATATTCCACTCATCCCGACTTTTAGGTTTAATTCCACAAATAATATTTTTTAAGTCCCTGTTCGTCCACTTAATGCCGATGTGGAGTTGGCTGTACCCCAACTTGGTGTCAGCAAACAGAAAAAAATGGCCTCGTAGACTTAGAAATGCGCAGACGGCGAGTAGAGCGGACGCTACAGTTGTGCTGTGCAAACATACAAAGAAAAAATAAGAGCGTACATGAATTGGAAAGCGTCGACTACTCTGCCATGGCTTTAAATAAGAGATTAGAAGGATGCGCGAGGGAGGCTTGAAGGATGTCTCTCTCTCTCTCTCTCCTTTTAGGTGGTTTTGACCAGATCATAGACGTGGATGTGAAAGTCATCGTCATATTTGATGTAGTAGACGGAGGGCTTGGCTGGGACCTGGTAGATGACCAGGCCGGTCCTCTTCACGCCTTTATCAGTCACGTACTCTACCTGTTTGCCCACCAGGCTCTCAGTCTCTTCCCCGGGTTTCCTGTCAGCGGGCAACAGGTGCTTGTTTTCTGAACAAAATAGAAAGGGGGAGAGAAGTTTCAATCTAAGTCTGCAGGGGATGTTGAAGTATGTGTCACTTTCTTTTATATACAATATATCAGAGATGGGAACAAAGTACAAATACTTTACTTGAATAGTTTTTCCAGTACTTTCCTGAGTTTTTTTTTTTCTTTTTTTAGAATACTACTTTTTACTTTTATTAGTTACAATTTAACACGAGCATCTGTACTTTTTACGTGATACATTTTCAAAACAAGGTCATTACTTTTGTTTTTAAATGCATGAAAACGATTAAAATACTTGACCTGGAAGAAAAAGCAGCCGTCATTGTATCCTGGCTCCGCCAATAATATGAAGCATTTCGCACGGTCCCGTACATCCCAGCTTGTGATTGGCTCTACGACACGTGATCACATGACTTGCAATTGGTTGGATTACAACAACCCGTAAATATGATGGCAAAGCGCGCCGCCACAACAGACATTTCAGTATGTACTTTTCTTTTAAGTTTTGCTTAAGTATTTTTACTAAAGATTTTTTTTACACAAGTAATTGTACTTTTACTCAAGTAAAGAATGTCAGTACTTTTCCCATCTCTGCAATATGTACAATGATACAAATACAAACATGCATGTGAGCTGCAGTTATTCTTTTTGTCCACTAGGGGTCGCACACATTCGGTATATTCTCTTCTTTTACACTTTTCCTCCTGGCTCACGCTAATGCTATGCAAGTTTGCGATAACATTGGTCAGTGTGGAACATTTTTGATTTGTACAAAAAAAAAATCCATGATAAAGTGAAAGCGCAAAACGTGAACGGTATTATGGCAAGGGACAACAGTACCTGTAGGTATAGTTACTTTCAAATTACTTTTTTTTAAAATCACTTACTCATGATAGCTAGCTGCCACCCTTTGCACAATTGAAATAAACATAACTTGAATGGATGGAGTGGTTTATCATTGACGTGTAGTATAGTGTCTCAATACTTTTGCCCAAAAAAAAAAAAAAAGAGTAGATATGCTTATTTGTGACTCATCTGGAATGCATATCAGATGGTGCAATTGTGGGTGGTTAAATAATGTGAAAATAATTAGTCATGACTCCTAACACTTTCCAATGGAGAGCCCGCAGACATATTTTGAAATTGGCCGTTCAGGATACGCTGTTACATACCCGCTTCGGGCAGAATCCTTAAGTCCCCGTCGGCGTAGTCGTCCCATAGTTGGTACATATAAAGAACCGGGTCCTTTTCATAGGTGATATAATACCAGTTGGTCATGATTGGCGCTCTGGAGAGCACCATCCCTCGCCACTCGTTCTTCTCGCCGTCCTCCTTTTCAAAGAGGTGCTCCACCGCTTTGCCCACCAGCTCTTCGGCCCCCGGCGGTATCTTGATCCTGTTGTTCACTGTGTACAAATATGCGCAGGATGAACAACCCCAAATTGAGGTATGGCCACGGTAATAATAACAGGAAGAATTCAAGCAGCGATGAACAAACAGGCCCTTGCATTCCTGAATCCGAAGAGAATCTTCGAAGTAATCAATCAACTTTGGTTTCAAGCTCCAGTCACATTTGACGCCGAAGGCAAAACAATTTAGTGTGGCCTATCTGTGGAGTAGCGTGGAGGCTTCTGATTCAGGCCCATTCTCTGGTCGGAGTTGATCAACTTCGCCCTGGAATTCGTCCAAACTTAGCCAACTTCCTGTTTAATTTCAGGCATGGGTCCTTGACGTTTACTTACTTACGTTTTTGGTTACGTGAGTGATTTTTGATCGGGGACCCCTAAAATACTGTACATACATTTTCATTAGTGATGCACCGAATATTCGGCCACCAAAAATATTTGGCCGAAAATGGCTATTTTTTGCCATTTTCGGCTGAAATAAAATTAAAGCCGAAAGAATATGGCCGAAATAGGATGTTTGTGGTGACGCAAGCAAGGGTTACTAACCCTAACACTGTTTGAATTAAACAGCGAACGCGGGGGTGAGTGTCCGCCTCGCTTCGCTGGCGTCTCCGTGAGTTTGTACCGGTCGGTCACAGCAGCTTCATTGCGCACACCGGAGGAGAGGGGCGTCGCTTGGTGTACATTTCAGCGGGTCGAAAAAAAGACAGAACTGCCGAGTACTGCAGTACAGGTGAGCCACTCTTTCTCCTGCGCCTTCCATTTTCTGTTTGATTAGTGCCCCTCGAACGCTCCCACTTTTTCACCGGCATCCCGGTGGCCCTGCTAAATACTTTAGCTAACGCTAGCACTATTGCTATCAACAGTTTTAAACACGGAAACACTTACCGGACGCTGTGTGTGACTTTGCAGTCCGTTCCCGAAGCCGATTGGCTGGTGCGCAAAAACGTTTTTGTTTTTTTAAAAATACGTTTTTAAACGTATTTACTTATTTTTAAACGTTGGTGAATGTGCGGATTTTAAGTGCGCCGCACCTTGTCCCGCCGCACGCATCTGTGCCCGCCCATGCAAACTACATTGATTATAAAGTGCAATCGCAATATTATAATTTTAATTAATTATAATAAATGCAATGCTAATAAAAAATTGGCCTAAATTTTTAGGGTGTTTCGGTTGCCAAACATTTTTCATTTTCGGCCCCAAATTTTCATTTTGGTGCACTCCTAATTTTCATCAGGACACTTGCATACAAAAATTGGAGACTTTGCAGGCATGAAGAGGCTGCAGAGATAAAAAATCATTATAATATCATTTCGACTTTTTTGTGTGTCATGTTATGATAGTAGACGTGCACGAAATTTTAGGCTAATCTGAGAAATGGGTGTCATTTTTTCTTCTTCTAAATCTAAAATTGGTGGTAATGAACGAGTGACTTGAGAGTTTGTGTTCTCTAAAATTTTCACTTGCAAAAATAAGTTATCAGGCATGTTCAGGGCCCCCAAAAAGGCAATTCATTCACCTTAACAACGACAAACATGTTTCCGTAGACGTACCCACACTTTCCGAGAGGACCTGCAGGTTGGACACGCGCTCGTCCTTGAACAGCTCGATGCCGTAGACGCAATCGAAGCCGTCGTACTTGACCATGAAGAGCGACGGGTTGACGCCGAGTCTGTCCAGCACGGTGCCCTTCCATTTGCTCTGGTTGCCCTTCTCGCGCCAGTTGTGTTGAATACGCACGCCCAGGATGCAGTTGGGGTCGGGACTCCCTGTGTCGCTCAGCTCCCCGCAGCTTCGCTTCCTGCCAAGTACAAGTGCGTTATTGCGCTTGGTGGGTGGAATCTGACATAGGCCATAAAAAGTACAGATGTTTGATATTGGAATACAGCCCTGAAGTAACTATTTTATTTATTTTTATTCACACTGTGCTGTACTATTTTGTTGTTACAAATTTAAAATGATACCAAACATAATTAAAATCGTCTTAGTATGAACATACCTGCCTCTTTTCTTTGACATGCCGTCACAAATTTGATGGTTACAGGCTAAAAGGAAAAGAGAACAATGTTTTAGTTAGTTGTCAAGCGGCAAACAGCATGTGAAACATTTCCCAAAACATCATTCCCGAGGCAAGTTGCGCCAAGGACAGACGTCATCCTAATGCGCGAAGATAGACAGCTCCCCTCAGCCAATGGCATCACGTTCCCGGGAACCACTTCCTGTGTATTTACGTCGTCTAAACTGCGTCGCCCGCAATGGAAGGGATTAAGTGCATGTGTGTGTGTATATGTATGTGGTGGTGACACCGTCTGGCACGGCTAACTAGCAGTTAGCTCACCGCTAAGTAACAGTTTGGAATTTAACAAGCCCTTGCTCGGTACACCAGCTGTGTCGAACGACAGCTAATGTTGGCAAAATGACACTGTCGTGCAAATGGAAAAAAAAAAAGTACGTCTCAAATGTGACTAGACGAAGGCTACAGAAGGCGCCGACGCACCTGTGCTGGCTTAAATCCAACATATAAGGTCATAGTTTGATTCTGTCGTGCCATTTTACCAGTTTCCCTCGCTTGTCCGAGCGCCACCTCAATGCAGACGTTCCAGGGAGGCAAGGGGGCGGCTACTGCTAGAAGCTACATCCGCCCCTCAGAAGTTCCACTGTCAGCCGAAAAGCACAGACTGACCGGACACCGACGAGCCTCACGTCTGCCCTCACCTGCACGCAGATTTCATATCGGTTCTGTTCGTCTGCCAAAGAAAACGTTGCTCCACACGGAGCCAGACTCGAGGAAATCTCGCGAAAGCTACGTGAAAAGCGAGAGATGCAGGGAAAGGACTTTGTCTCCCAGCATGCCGTTTGGTCGCCAACAGCGAGAGAGGACGTTGGCATGCGTGCAATGGAGGTTGGGAAATGTAGGCGGCAAGTTCGGCGGGCCACTTCATCTGTCAGGGTAGGTAGTATTTTGCATTTTGACGTAAGAACATTGGTGTAGGAGTCATTTTGTATGTATTTTCTCCACTAAAATGATGAGGGCACACTCATAAAAACATGAAATAGTCACATTTATTAGGAGAAAAAAATCATTATTGAATCATATTATTTGTGTTTGTAATCTTTCTTTAAAATGCTTTTAGGGTGTGTGTTTTATGTCTCTGACACTTATACACTCATAATTACAAGTTACCAAGTTATGAGAAGAATACCTCCCAAGTATTAAAATACTGTCATAATTATGAGAAGTTGCACATAAGTCACGATGTCATACTATCCCATATGTCAAATATACATTTATGTATACGTATATACAGTTTTAACATGCGGAAATTAGTGTGGTAGAATTTCTATATGTATAAGAGGCATCTGGTTCAAACCTTTAAAGTGTGCACCTGTTGATCATGTTAACCTTCAACATTTAATTGTCAATAATTGGAGTTGGAAAGGAAAGATCTTGTTTGTACTCAATACTTTTCTAATATCTATTTAATCCCAAGAAAATACATTAAGAAAAAAAGTCTTGTCTGAAATGACCAGTTGTTAAAGCAGGCATAAAAGGGAGAGGAAAATCAGAGAAACTGTTCTGAATTTTGAATTTTGTTTAGTCTTGGCATGCCTCAAACTGTATAATTGCCAATCTAAAGCATCCCTAAGAATACTACACATCAGAATCAGTGATTTTCAGACATAATTGATTTACATGCTTTATACAATTCAACACATTAGTTGTGTAACCGGACACGATGATGTTGTCACACAGTTACATTTTCATTTGGCGAATTGCTGTTCAAAACGCTGGCAATCCAGTCGGTGAAGGACGAAACGCGCGTGTATACGTCGGGGGTCCTGGGGTTCCCGCATTGTCTCCCGGAGAATGACACCACGCCTGCAGTCTCACCGTCGCAGATCAGCGGACCACCGGAATCACCCTGAACATGTCACATGTCATTATAAAATGAAGCAACAGCTTTCACTTTTTGTAGGTGTAAAAAGCAGGATTGCAGAGGATTTAACAATGAATTAAGCTTGAACAAAAACTAGGCTGAGCTTGAAATACTTCCTGTTTTCGCTCTTCTTTTTTCAATTTTACAGTGGAGTTAGAGCTAAAGTAACTGCAAGTGGTACAAAATTGATTTGTAAAATGGAACACAAAAATATCTGCTAAATAGTGGTACTGCGAACACGTGACCCGTGACGTAGGGGGTTAACTGTGTAGGTACAATTAAAATATTTTTTTAAATTTAAATTAATTCTTTATTATTATTATATTGTTTTTATATTATTATTGTGGAAATGCTGGGACTTTTATTATTATTATACTTATTATAGCATTGCATTCTCCTCACTTTTTGCCATGAAACAACTCCCACATAATACTTCCGATTAACTTGTCATCTTGGGAATATATCGTTGATTCCACATTACTTACAGTATTGGCACAATTTAATGTCAAGTATAAACCTTTCCCCATTCATTTTAAATGGGACTGACATTGTACTTTTTCTAAGTTCGACTTTCCTCACCCACTTCCATACATACAACATCTCATTGTTACCAGCTCTCTGATACTTCATTCCACTTTTCCATCTAACTGAATGGAGGGTACTTTGGGTACTTGCTTCAAAACTTTAAGCCTCTTGGGTTCAAGTGTTCTTTTTATTCTATTATCTTTCAACTACAATTAATACTTTGTAATTTTCACATAATTTATCTTTCAATTTATTTCATTAGCATTCAGCTATTAGCATTCAACCTTTAGCATTCCCTTTAGCATTCTGCTGAAATTGTACTTAATCTAGTATTTTTTTATATTATTTCTATTATATTTATTTCTTAAATTTATTTAAATTTAGTTTCATATAAAAAAATTTGGGGGTAGCATGTTTTTTTTATTTGCATCAGGCAATGGCCCGTAACCCATGCGATTTACGTGGGTTCATTCGAGTGTATTCACTTAATGCTGGTTATGAAAATCTGTCTGATAACTTTTGCTTTTGACATGGTCGTGGTTCCATGCGGTGGCGATCTTACCGAGCAGAAGCCCTGAAAGGTGCGCGACCCGGTGCCGCACACCATAGTCCTGGCGAGGGGGACCGCCCCCCATCGTTGGCGACAAGCGCGTTGCGACAGCAGGGTCACGTTGACCTCCTGAAGCGTGTTGGCCAAAGTGCCGTTATCGCCGATGTCGCCCCAGCCGGCCGTGACGCACCTGCTGCGTCTTCCCAGCCGCCCTCTTTTGGGAACGATCAGCTGCACTGTCTCAGTTAGTGTGGCATTGCCGTTGAGCTGAGAGGTCAAAGGTTAAATAGAGACAAAGGGTGATTCTAGCCATGTCTTTTTTCAGAAGCAAAAAAGGGGGAGTGATTTAACACATCTCTGTCCTCACCTTTAAGAGCATGATGTCATTTTCATGGCCGTCGTAGTCGGGATGCGGGATGTCTCTGGCGGCCGTGAACACCTGCTTGGTGGACTCGTTACCTGTCAGGGAATCTATTCCCAGCACCACTGTGAGTGCACTGTAAAAGCACACATTCAATGCAGATTTCATCCACAATTAAGGTTCTTAATGAACAACGTGATGAACAAAAAAAAATCAAAGTTACACAAACCCATTATGACGACTTCTTACCGGCGTAGCCTGCAGTGCGCTGCGGTGAGGACAAAGTCCTCTCGGACCAGCGAGCCGCCGCAGATGTGCTGTCCTCGAAACTGCAGCGAGGCCATGTACGGACGCGAGTGCGACGGCGCGTCTCTGCCACCCACAATGTGAGTGCTATCAGCTCCTGAAACCCCATGAAAACGCTCCTTTTATTATTGTTTAGCATTAAGCTTGCTTCAAAAAAAGATAAAAGTATCTGACCATTTAGAATGAAGAAGAGCAGAAGTATGATGGCCATGGTACTTGCTGGAATGCGCATCTTCCTCTTAGTCTCGTTCCTATTATCACGTGCACTAAATTGGGTTGCGGTGTGTTGTTGCTTCAGTACATTTGCCAACATGCCGGTGAAGGTTTTGAAAAGTCGACAAAGTTACAAAAATAGCAGGGTTGCAACATTTATTTAACCAAACCTCCAGAAACCTGTCAGCATTTAAAAAAAGAAAAAGAGTCATGTGGTAGACTTTTTAACTGTAATAATCTTTAGTGTATTGCAAGAAGAGGACGTATTGATTACAACTTATACTATTGAGCTGCCTCTTAGGATCAAATTGACTGTCTTTATTATGGTTCATTTGTCTTTATTTTCACGTAAGCTTAACATACAAGACCAAAACATTTACGTATAATAAATCTTATATCGTTTATTGTAATACAGAAAAAAATATTTATTGCTTGTGTTTGTTAAAAAAAGGATCTTGATAGTTGCATATTAAATCACAATGTCAATATTGAGGGATAAACATTAGATTATTTTTTACAAAATTGTTAAGACCTTCTCCTTACTATAAATGTTTAACTTTTTGTTAACTATGTGCAACTGGGTATATATATAAAAAATTTAATAAATAAAAAAACTTTAAAAACAAAAAAAAAGCATTGGTGATGATCCACATGCTGCTTCATCAAGTGTAAAGGCAGAGGCACAATTGGATCACTGGTATCTGGAAGTTGTCCTAAAAGTTCAAACCATGTAAACAGATTAATCTCATGAGACTTCAGCTCTTAGTGTTTTAGCAAACGACTCCCTCGCCAAGGTTATTTATTTTCTACTGCAGGATGGACCTAAAAAAATATATATTGTGTTTATTGAAGTGTTATAGGAAATTTTGCTGCAACAAACTCCAAATTGTACAATTTATGTGGTGTGTTTTTGTAGTAAGCTTTAGCAAGTTTCCATTTCAGCATATTTCCTCTTGCAGGGCACTGAGCTCAATGATGGCACAGCAACCAACGGTTTGTTTTGAAACCTATATCATGCAACACTTCTTGCATACAATTTGGCCCACGGGTATTTGGAATTGATGTTGTTTGAATTTGCCGTTATACACTGCAACACATTTGAATTAGAACCATCAAGGTCCCATTCCCGATTTACCTTTTTTTTTATATATATATATATAAAAAAATAATAAAAAATAAATAGGAATTACCTCTCCATCTATCCATTAAAAAAAAATCTAACATACTGGAGGTGTTTCTGGTGCTGATCCAAATCGAATTTATTCCACTATAACATTTGTGTGTATTACTTGTTTTGTAGCGAGTGATAGAGTACTATACTGTCCTGCAGAGGGCGACAGAGTAAGTGGCAATTTGTTCTTTTTTTTTTTTAAAGCAGTCTGTCATATTGCCGTTAGAGGGCGCTGATACGCCATTAATGACAGCCATGTATCTTCTCTGGCTTGAGACTTTAAAAGGATCATCTGTATCACAATTTGAAATCGTTTTGAGGTTGAAAGGGCCTATGAGTTTCACAACTTGTATTGCTACATGTTGCTCTTAGATCTATTACCATTTAAAATACAGCAGTACCTGAATATAGGGCCAGATTTCAAACGCTTATCAATCTTCCTTAACATTTATTACTCAGTTGGCTACCTTGACATGTTAGAATAGCAATTATAAGCATGTTAGTATTTGTTAAAGTCTCAATAAAAAATAAAAAAATCACAATACAGAATGATATGAAGAATTGTGTGCCTTAGTGTGAAAGTAAAATCCTTATCAATTTTACTATATGTTAGTTTACTAACTGTTAGCATGTTAGAATTTGATCACTTTATAAGTACAGTTCAGAAGTTCTTGTTCCAGATACTGTATAATATTTAATTTGGTAAGTATTCAGTATACTTTAATCCAATAGAAATGCTGTAATCCAACAAATGTACTGTAATCCAATAATAGTAAGGAAATAGAAAGCAGATTTGCTTGTTTTGTTTGAAAAATGTGTCTGAAAATATCTGATGAGGAAAGTAGTGCAATGCTGAGAATCGTGCCATTTTGACAAAACGCAGAGTTGGTCTGCTTTCGCTGGCATTGAGAAAGAACACACACAGTCGTGGAATAGCGGTTGATCAAAGTCCAGTGACTTTGGGGTTTGTCAGTGACTAACATCCATCGCTGGCGTCACTCGTGGCGCGTACATGAACAATTCAGAAGTTGAGAGCCAACCGCACTCAATACCTGGATTTGAGTTGGTGTCATGGAAATCTACTGCAACAGACGGCTGCACATGATCAGATAATAATGCCTTTGACTTAAAACAGGGTGAAGCAGCATTTGGCTCACTATTCAAGGCTATGTGCTGGCGTAATTGTAGTTTGACAGTAAGATGAGTTTCTGCGTCTCCCTTGAAGTTCAAACAAGGCCAATCGTTTTTATTTTATAGTACATCTTGCTCTTCTAATAGTATTTCCTGCACAAAGCCTCCCCTTTTCTTCTCATCCCCTTCCGACTCACACAGCGGTCATCACCAACCCCCCCCCCCATACCCCCCACCCGGTGTCTGGCGAGGTTGCAGGCATCCCGGGAATGCCCCGACGCGGGGTGCCGTTGGCCCGCGCCACACGAATTTCTTTCGACATACCATGGCAGCGCTTCGGGGGAAATATGGCGAGTGTGCCACTCTCCAGCGCCGTCTCAGGCCTTCAGACACCGTGGCTAACCCGCTAGGCGCTAGCGGAGCATCAGAACGCGGGTTCAGACAGGATTGCGGCCGGCAGTCGGGGAAATTTCCTCTGCAGGTGTTTGGCTGTGATGAATCCATTTGTTCGGGCTTTATGAAAGTGCGCTTTCAAGTCTGATTCTTGTGTCTGTTTGTTTGTTGACTTGTTAAAATGAGTGTGAAATGACAGTCGGACCGCTAGGCTTAACTTGAGATCCTTTGAGATCAAAATCATACCAGGACGGTGGAACATGTCCAATGTCCCCAGAGTGGTTCAATTTTCAGTTGTAGCCTACCACTCATATCATTTGAGCTATAACCTGTACAAATAAATTGTTTTTAAAAAAAAATATGAAAGAATGGACGTAAGAATAAACAACTGCGATCATGTAGTTGCACAAGTGTGCACACCTAACCCTAACCTGTGTTTATTAACAGTCAGCACACCTGCCACCATTTAAAGTACCTCTGTTTAATCTTTAAATACATTTTTTGCTGTTCCGGTAGGCTTTCTACCTCCATAACAAGAACAAATATCAAGCAAAGGTGTGTTTCTGTAAAAGGTGTTAATTTGAGTGTGAGTTTAAAAAAAAAAATTCAAAAGCAAAGTTCAAGACCATGACTTGAATCAGACATGATCTGGTATAATTTCTGTAATTTTGTAATTTTTTTTTAGATGTATCAGTATGAGTGTAAGAGGATTTGACTCATAAATGTATTACGGTGTATGCCCATAAATTTCATGTACAAAGTGCAGTTGTATACACGAGCAGGCTTATGCATTTTTTTTTCTTTCAATGAAAATATGTTAATCTATTATTGTATCAATGATGAAGTGAGTCAAAACATACAAAGAATAAGGGGTAGGACTTTCTTCTTTTAAATCTTTTATTTTTATGCTACTTGTTGTTCAACCAATAAACGTTCAATAAATAAACAGACAATAAATAACTTTACTGCTGAAAATGGCTCAATAAGTCAAGTATCCCTTTAAGTAACTCTGGCACGGTGTAAAATGGTTCACCAGAAAGTGTTAATTCAACTGTTTTGATTGTGAACCTATAAAAACCTGGAAGAACTGTTGAAATTCGTAGGAGTCGTCCTAACACTCAACTTTTTGCTGTGAACATTATCTCTACTACATTAACAAACTTGCAAACACAAAAATACAAGCACTTAACGCGACTGTTGTCGTCCTTCATCGTATTTCTTCTTCCGGGTTGGCAAACCATCTTAACTCTTTGACTGCCAAAAACGTTAAATAACGTTGAGTAAAATCCTACGGAGGAGCGTCAAAGACATTAAAAGACGTTTACCAAGTTTTTTAGTTTTTTTTTGGGAAACTGGTGGAGGAAAGCCTTGGCCAGCTGTGCTGAAAGTATCAAGCAGATCTAGTTAGTATAATGCCTATTTTTGGCCCCTAGATGGCAACGATGACTCTCTTTGGACAAGATTGGGTAGGCGTCAGTAGAAGAGGAAGCCATAATGGCGACCGGTTGCAAGCAGCTCACGCTTGAGCATTTTTTTCAAAGACGAAAAGCATCGACCAATGCTAAAGAGCACATTGATGACGACGATGATGATGATGGTGACTCCGAGGTTGACCTCGAAGTTGGAAGCGTTGACGCGGCGGCTATGATCACGTCATAAAGCCTCACCGGCTAGCGATGCTAACGCCGGAAAACGCGGAGCACAACCGAGCACGCTCAGGCGGGCGTTCAATCGGACGACGAAGAGTGCCCCGAGTCCAATGCACATTCATCGGCGGAGTGGGTACAGTCTGATCACGGAGAAGACACTGGTTATGGACTACGATGCCACCATGAATGGAGTGGATAAGATGGATCAACCACCCGGTATAGGAACTGAAGGACATGAGGAAGCCAGACGTAACACCACCGTAACGTCACCGTATCATGATCCTGAGAGTAGACTTGATGGCAACATGGCCAAACACACACTGCAGTATATACTTGCTATTCCCCGGAAAAAAAAGCCAGCAAAAAAGTATAGCGTCTGCAATCGCAGTGAAACTAATCTGTTGTGCAAATCCTGCTGCGTCTCCTTGCACGCAGGGGAGTGTTACAAAAAGAAAAACTGTATTTGAAACATCCACACAATTGTAAATAATACCACGGTTGCACACATTTGTAAATAGTTTGCGAAATTGTTTTGTCAAATTGTTACACTGTTGAATGTAAATAAACGTATTTTGCTATCAAAAAACACTTTTTCATTGTTGGTGGTAGTGTTTTACAGAAGTAAAGCACTATTTAGGTGTTTGTGGCATCATTCATGGGAAAAAAAAGGTGTCAAATTCTCTAGAGTGCATGAAATAATATTGTTTCATAAAAAGCTTGTTTTCTCCTTTTTTTGTTTCAAAACAAAGCATTTGGGTGAAACTAACCATTTTCTATTGTTGATTACTGAAAAACGGAATTAGCTAGAAACAATTTTTCTGATGAAAGATGAGAGTTCAATCTTTCATTTGGTAGTATGTGTGTTTCCATAGTCCAAACACAACATTTTCAGTGGACCTTGAAAGATCAGTCAAAATGCTTAAATCGGCTGGCACTGACGGGTATCCCTTTTCTGAAAACGTCTGGCAGTCAAAGAGTTAAACATCCACTGAGCAGCAAATCTAACTTGTGCAAGTCACGATACTGAGATAAAGCGTACATTAGTTCTTTGAGCTCCTCTCATTACAGTAGTTGTCAGTAACAGTGGCAACACAAGATGGCGGCCTTCTGCCTTCAGCCAATTGTGCGTCCATGTTCTTACATACATCTGTGCCTTAGGCCCACTTTACAATGAGAAAATGGATGGAATGATTTTATTTTCTTCCGTTCCGTGTCAAAGAAACAAGGATTATCTCTTTAAAATGACTCTCCAATCACTTAGCTTTGTTTTTTTCCTATGCTAATCTGATTAGCCGCTAGCTGTAATGCCAGAGACCCAAAGTGCCACGACATCATCTCTGCGACGCATCTTCAGCCTAAATTTGCGAGGGATGACGGCCAGCTCCCGTTTGCTTAATAAAAGTGTTACTAAGTTACTAATGCTAGCGCAGACGCGCATGAACTGTATGTGTAAGGCAACCTCGCGTACACCCCGGCCCATCAGCCGCTCTTTGGTCGGTCCATTCAGCAGTATAAGTCGGGCTGTTTTTGTAACAAAACAAGGCCTAATCCTAAATTCAGGCAGTCGTGAATGTGCCTCAACAAATGGCAGACAAATGAGAAGGATTAGCCGGGGCCCGTGAAAGAGTGAAAGGTTTGCCATTGATCTACGGTGGTCCTTTTCTCTTTCAGGGCCACTCGGTCTGAAAACCCCGCTGGGTAAGAGCATACAGGGCCACTCCAGAGCCCCCTAGGCCACCGAGAGACACACAACAGTCACAATTAGTCTCAGGAGCTGTAATGGCAATTCAATAAGCGCTTTAAAAAAAAAAAAAAATCGTGCCTGGCCCGTCCGTCTTCCCCCTCCCGTTGCTCCCCCCCATTTTCGTCTACATACATAAGATTGGTATTATGAGCGCTGTTTGAGGGGCAGCGTGTTTTTTTTTTTTTTTTCCTTCTTTCTTTCCCACCCACCACAGTTCTTTTCAGCCGCTGGGAGAGAAAATGACCACACAGGGTTTCAAAGGTTCCAGAGGCTACACGTTGTTGTCACTTTGCGGCAGCGTGACTTGTGACCTCCGTGGACTGCGGGGCGTCCTCTTCTATTACGACTTTAGAACACATTTGGAAGATTTCAAACGGCCCCTTCTTTTTTCTTTTTTTTTTAATGAGATGAAATGTGCTGCACTTTGCAGATGTTTCCACTGATCTCCCTTGACACTTCAAGTCTGATCAAACACAGCCCAGACACTCGTGTTTTTCACATCGTCTTCCCGATGTCCTTTCCATCCTTTCGCCCTTCTCCTTTTGGGACCTTCCATGTTGATTTTGCGCCTCCCTCAATGCTGTGCACTTTTGATCAGGGCCTGTTCTTCTCCAAGCAATGATTATAATGACAGCCCACCCTTTTGGTATTGGATGACACTTTGACACTGATGAGTAGGCCAGTCTACCAAGACTCTGTTTTAGTGTTCAGTGCCAGTATGTCACATAAGAGGATGCACCTGCTCGTTCGCTTCCCTTGCAAACATACACAGTCCAACGCCTTAAACAGGGATTCTGCCAATCATTAAAAAGGATTGAAAGTCATTAAATTGATTTGGCGGAATTTAAGGCCTTACATAGCATTTAAAAAGCATCGAATGCAATGTCTGGAGGCATTAAAAACTTAAATACAATTGATGTAAAAACATTGTTGTTCCTGCTTTATTTTAAATGCAACATTGTACAAAGGAGTCACTATAACCCAATTTACCAATAATAAATGTGATTTAAAAAAAAAAAAAAAATATTTGTGGGACTGGTCACTAGCTGTAATTTACAATGAACAAAATGGCCTAGAATCCACGAGTCGCTTCATTTTCCAAATGCTAATTGCTCTAAATTTGAAAAGAAAAATGTAGTGGCAGAAAATTCCTTTTGTATATCTTTTGAACTTCAAATAACTTGTTCAGCTTGCGTTGTCCGACCGGCGAGTGGCGACCGCAGTGGCTAGTAAGACTACATGTCCCATGATTCTTAGATGCGAAAGCAGGAAGTATTTCTAGTTCTGATCAATGCCAATTGCCTGCTACAGACTAGATGTGGATGCAAACTGGAACGCAAACGTGAATTTGGAAGTAAATAAGAAGGAATTGAACAGTTAAATTCCCTTTTAATTGGTTTATGGTATGAATCACTATGACAACTGTGCGATTGACATACACATGGCAAAAAAAAAGGGACCTGAGAAGGGACATCTGGTCACCCAACGCAAAAGATGCTAACTAGCATCCGCGTTAAGCTAGCGGGGCCCTATTTTAGGCAATTATTTGGCTATATTTAATACGCAAAGTGTTTTCTTTGTTTTATGTATTTATTGTAAAATGTGTTTAGAAGAGTGATATCAAATGATTTCCAATATAATTGTGGGAAATTTTGTATTGCGGCCACTTCCAGGGGGCGTATTGTGGTCAATGTTGTGAGTAGCACCGTACCACAAATCAACAGTAGTTATCCGTCCAATGCAAAGAGGAACAGCTGAATACAAACGTAGCAGCGGACCCCCCATGCTGCTATCTGCCTGCCGCCGGGTTGAAGTACAGTGCGATGATGCGACGCCCTCCTGACCAGACGTGTCCCCCGTCGCAGTGGTCTCGCATAAAGACGCGCTGAAAGCTTGGCCTTTATTCACCCTCCCAACGGCCGACTCTCCTTTCTGTTGGCTGAAAAGACAGAGTGGCCTCCTGTGCCACTGGAGCGCTCGCCTGTGTCTAAATGACCTTGATGTCCCCCCGCGCCGATCATAAGCGCCGCCCCCACTGGGGTTCTTGTCATGATTATGATGATGATGACGGCGATGAGGAGGGGGGATTATGGCGGAGGGCTCCAATGGAGATGTTACAAACACTTAACTGTCAGTGAGTAGGCACAAAGGTTTAAACGCTATTGTCACCTTTCACAATACAGTGGAACCTCCAAACGTACAATGTCCCTGAGCTTGTACATTTCTCAATTTGACCAATATGATGAACCCATCGTTCACCGCGGGGGATATAGTGGTGGCTTGAGCCGTTGTTCCATGTTTTATTTTTTATTTTTTGCTTGACTGCTGTTTCCTACGTTAGGTGAACATTTAAAAAAAAAAAAAAAAGTTTAGGTGAACGTTGGGTCAATAGTTGAAATTTGCTGTCAAGCTAAACATGAAACGCATAGCTTAGCCTTTTAGTCTGCTAGCTTAATGCTAATGCTAACTGTTTAATTATTTACACTCTATTTGATATATGCCATTAATGTATGTTTTTCATTGTATGTATCATTAGTGCTATTCTTCATATTAAAACACATTAGAAAAATGTTTTATTGATTTTTGGGCAGGCAGGAATTGACAAACTTGTATTTCAAGTCACCTGTACACAGGAAGTCAGCCATTTTGATTTGAAGCGGTCATTTTGGGGTCATTTTAGCCTTTTCCACAGCCCTTTCAGAAATGAAAAGGTGCTAGAATTTTTTTGTCCATTTGCTACCAAATTTGACCCATATATTACTATACAGATGGATGATGCTAAAAATAATTGTCTTCGTCTGCCCTTTAGATATTTATAGACTGGCAGAAATGTATACCAGCAATTAATGTACTCCTGATGCTGCAATTTCCATCAAACTATCTCAGTTGTAGTAGCCCTGAAATTTTTTTTAGTTTTAATGTGAACAGTGGCCAATTTAAAGAATATGAAAAAGTCACTTCAGACTTTTATGATGGCGGCAGTTACTGTAGACACTAAAATGTAAATACAGGCAGTCCTTGGTATAAGACAAACTCCCGGTCCTAAACTCGGAATTAGTACGTAGTAAGTCTGAATGTGACTTCTACCTGTAGCCTAATTATGCTAATATAGTAGTAAAGTCAAAGCTACAGTAAATATTTGTAAGATAAACAATCAATGAAAACCAGCAAGTTTAAACTGAGCATGTTTTTTTTGACCACATATTCTTGCACTGCTGCACAAACAAATTTATTACAGAATTGTGAACTCAAAACTGCATATTATGGGATGTAAACCAATGACCCTGGTGAAAAACAAGGTTGAAATCGGAGGTCGACCGATGCTACCAATTTGATTATTTTAAATAGTGTACCTGGTACTAATAAAGTGGAACTAGGCACTCTCTGGTGAAGCAGCATGTGATTCTCCACCCAAGTTTATTGTTTTATGTCCTATTCAAGTAACTGTCGTCAATTTTGTGATCATGAGGTGACTCATGTCTCGTATAATATAGTTTGTACTGGGCTTCCTCGTTCCATAACAAGAATTTGTACTTAATACTGTACATAGAAACAACATATTTTCAATTAAAAACGGGTTCAAAATCAGAAATTGTTGCCGGAATGGTTCAACCTTTGTGGTTCCATCGTATCATTCTGAATGATCTGAACAAGACTAGACAATAACACGGTTAAATACTAAAAAAACTATCTTGAATATATTAAATGTTTTATTAGCCTTGTTGTGGAGAAAAATGTTAGCAAGAACCATTTATTAAGTGTACAAAAAAAATGCATGAACGGAACTGCAGCTGCTACGTCGCATCGGGCGCACCTACAGCCTCTACGTAATGTCGGCAATGGCGAATATGGAAACAGGTTAGTTGACTTTACATTACCAAGTGAAGGAGCACACATTAGAGACGCAGTGGAAACACTGGAGGCGTGCATGCACACAACATACAAGTCATCTAAAAGCGGCGAGTCGTTCATCTATGTGACGAGATGCTTTTTTGGGTTCGAGGTCTCTTAAGTAGTCCGGTATCCAAGGCAGCGTTGAGACTTCTTCGTAATCATCTTGACTGAGATCAGTTTTTCGCGATAGGAAATCCTGCCGACTCACACTCGTCGTACGCGGCTGAGCAAGGTCTCTCACTCTACTCACCACTCTACTGTCAAAGTCTTTTCAACATGAGGAAAATAACTTAAAAGCACAAACTAGCTCTAGAAATAAACGTTACAAATCTGATCAAATGTACATATATGTGACACGTGGGTAGATTGAGATAAGGGCGGGGGGTGGTGACGACGATGTCCGCGCCGCCGCTCGCAAAGCCGAGCTAGGAGGGCAGCATGGGCAGGAAGTGAGTGGACGGGTGTCTTCGCCTGGCTTTGTGGCCGCGTCGCGGCTTCCCCCGCCCGTTGAGCGAGACGAACATCTGCCTGCCGCCGTGCTTCCAGCGTAGCGAGGCGTACGTGTTGTAGCCGTTCTCCTCGATGCGCTCCTTGAACTTGCAGCTTGGGTTGTACTTGACCTGGAAGGACGACAGAAACCCTTGGATGACTTGACGGGGATAACGTCTGTATTTCATTTCATGTCATTTGATTCGTTTATTTAACAGGGACAATGCAATCAGACATAGACGCTAAACCGAGCTAGCAGCTGATGTTGAGCATACAGAGTTTAGCAATTGCTAATTTACAACCCCTGTCCCTGGTTGAGCTTTTACTCTTAATACACGATCTAAAACACATAAAAACAAAGCCACTCCTTAAAGAAAATAATAATAAGAAGAAGAATTTGTCAGGTGTAACGGAAGAATTACATTTAGTAAATCAGCAGCAGGATCGCATTTGAAGAGCAATGTTTCTTCGTTAAAAACGTATAATTTTACATTATACACTTAATAGCATGAATGTCATAATGGGTGGTGTTCAACAAGGCTCTATACTAGCTCCCACAGATTTTTGTGACATTTGTAAAAAAAAAAAAAACCTTTTAAATGATAAAATACAAATAAGAGAATAAATAAAAGCATAATATGAGAAGAATAAAATTTACATTTTTGACATTTATTTTTTTAAATATGACTTTCTCTCATTAAATTTGTGAATTTATCTTGGCAAAATATAACTATTTTAGAGGTGTCAGGCGATTGTGTAATTATTCGCATGGCTTCAATAGTTAACTCACAATTAAAATTTCATACCTGTTCTAAATGTACAGTAAATTCTTTTTTCTACGTTTTCATAAGCTTGTAAATATAAAAGTGGAACAAATGTTAAACTAATAGAAATATGGCTGCATCTTTTACTCATTGATACAGTAATTTCATAAAAATTCATAAAATTTAATTAAAATTAAAAATATACTGTACTGTATACGAGTGTGATATTGATTTGGGTAGAGGCCATTTTTCTGCCACTAGATGGCATAATTGCAATTGCAAGATGTTGGTGACAGCTCTGTGCATTTTTCTTTTCATATTAAGAGCTATCTCATCTTTAACATGAAGTAACTTTTCTGCACATTTTTAAAATTGTAAAATACAAATTGACCCCAGTCCCCACAAATATATGCATTGTTATTAAATTTATCACCGCGAAATTTTGACATGGACGTGCCTGCTGAGTTGTGACTGGAATTCCCCCAGTGCAGGCTTTCCAAGTAAGGGGGCGGTCATTAATCACACGTTAACTCTTTTACTGCCAAAGACGTTAAATGACGTTCTGCAAAAACCTACGGAGGAGCGCCAAAGACGTTAAAAGACGTCCTCCCATTTTTTTTTTTTTTTTTTTGAAACGGGTGCTGGGAAGGCTTGCGGAGCTCTCCTGAAATTTTTAAGCAGGTCTCGTGAGCCTAATGACTATTTTTGGCCCCTAGAGGGCAACGATGACTCTCTTTTGACAAGATCGGGTGGGCGTCAGTAGAGGCGGAGCTAGAGCGTTGAGCAGGAGATCAGAATGGAAAACAAAGGAAAAATGGCGGCCGGTCGCGAGGAGCTAACGCCAGAGCCGTTTTTTTTCAAAGACCAAAAGCATCGCTAAAAAAGCACATTGTTGATGACGATCATCATCATCGATGATGAAGATGATGGTGACTCCGTGGTTGGAAAGCATTGACGCGGCAGTAGAAGACGCTAGATGGAGCTAGATGGAGGAGGGAACGGGCAATGGCGAGCGTTTGCAAGCAGCTCTACACTTACAAGACGAAAGGCATCGATCAACGCTAAAATAGTACATTGATGACGACGGTGATCATCCTCGATGATGATGAAGGTGAATCCGAGCTTGACGGTGAAATTGGAACCGCTGACGCGGCGGCTATTACGGTGTCGTAACGCGGAGCGCAACAGAGCACGCACAGGCGGACGTTCGATCGGACGACGGAGAGTGCCCCGAGTCCAATGCATATTCATCGGAGGAAGTGTGTACAGTCTGCTACTTGCTTTTTATTCCCCGGAAAAAAAGGCCGTCAAGAAAGTGTAACGTTTGCACGCAAAACGGACCAATGTGAAAGTGAAAGTAAACTGTTGTGCGAGTCCTGGCGTCTCCTTGCACGCAGGAGAGCGTTACAAAAGGAAAAACTGTATTTGAAACATCCACATAATTGTAAGTAGTACCACAGTTGGACACATTTGTAAATAGTTTGCGAAATTGTTTTGTCAAATTGTTACACTGTTGAATGGAAATAAACGCATTTTGCAATCAAAAAACACTTTTTCATTGTTGGTGAAAGCGTTTTACAGAAGTAAAGCACTATTTAGGTGTTTGTGGCATCATTCATGGACAAAAAGAAGTGTACAATTCACTAGAGTGCATGAAATAACATCGTTTCACAAAAAGCTCTTTTTCTCCGTTTTTTGTTTCAAAAGAGAGAATTTCGGTGAAAGTAATCATTTTCTATTGTTGATTACTGAAGAACGGAATAAGGTAGAAACAAACTTGACTTGAAAGTCCAATCTTTCATTTGGTAGTATGTGTGTTTCCATAGTCCAAACACAACATTTTCTGTGGACCTTGAAAGATCACTCAAAATGCTTAAATCGGCTGGCACTGGCGACAACCCGTTTTTGAAAACGTCTGGCAGTCAGAGTTAAAAAAAAATGAGCGGCATTAAAGGAACTTTAAATGAACACACTCATTTTGACACCCTTACTTTATTTTCATAAGATTACAACTTTTTTTTTCTCAAAAACATTTCTCTCTTTACTTATTTTTTTGAAACCAGGCAACTGTTTAATACCTACGCCATTTGGAAGTAGGCCTACACACGGAAATGATGTTTAAAGTTTCTTTTTGTAAGTGATGACACTTGTAGAGATTTTTAGCTAGTTTTGGATTCGGGTGAAACTGAACCAGCGCTGACCCGACGCGGCAGTTTGTCAGTTTTGCGTGAAGATGAACAGATATGTGAAGGCAATGCAAGCAAAGCATAGCCACTCTTCCATGGCTGCTTAGAGCTCCTTATCAGATAATACGACCTTCTCTTGTATATGAGGCGCTCTGAGTTGATAATGCGCAGATGCTACAAGTGCGACGGGATGTTATTGCGGCTTCACTTTGTAGCCAGTTGAAGGTGATCCTTATCGCTTTGGTCGCTGACTGATTGCGTGTCTCGTTTTTGGCGGACGTAGACCGCACGCCTCAGGTCTGATCTTAAACAAAGAGGCGGGAATACATTTAAAAGCTTGATGTGCAGTACGCACACAAAAAAAGAGGGATGGCACGCAAAGACTTTTAAAAGGAGCCAGGTGGCTCTTTGTCATTGCTTAGCTTTCTTGTGTCCGCTATGTATTTTGACAGTAAAACGAGCTGCTCTGGCCCAGGTGATGGACAGGAACACAGTGACCGCATGGTGAAGCTAACGCGAGCTGCAGCTTTAGCCAAGACACAATCAAGACATTTTAAAAAGCAATTGGATCAAATTAACTCATTCACTGCCATTGACGGCTATAGACGTCAAAAATTAATTTAAACTATTTCTATTAGTTTAACATTTTTCCCCACTTTTGTTAACAAGAGTATGAAAACCTAGAATTTTTTTAGAACAGATATAAAATTTGTGATTAATCGTGAGTTAACTAGTGAAATCATGCGATTAATTACGATTACAAATTCTAATCGCCTGACACCCCTAATTTTTAATAATCTTTTGTTTTTCTTTTTAATTCATTCACTGCCCATGGTATAAACGTCAAAAATTCATTTGTACTATTTCTATTAGTTTAACATTTTTCCCCACTTTTGTTAACAAGAGCATGAAAACCTAGAATTTTTTTTATTGTACATTTAGAACAGATATAAAATTTGTGATCAATCGTGAGTTAACTAGTGAAATCATGCGATTAATTACGATTACAAATTCTAATCGCCTGACGCCCCAAATGTTTTAATAATCTTTAAAAAAATATTTTCTTAAAAAATAAAATTAAATAAAAAGAAGAAGAAAAGATTATTTAAAAAATTAGGGGCGTCAGGTGATTAAAATTAATTGTAACTAATCACGTGACTTCACTCAAACGAAAAAAAAATAAAAAAAGATTATTAAAAATGAGGCGTCAATGGCAGTGAATGAGTTAAATGCCTCTCCTTCAGTAAACCTGGGAGCCGCTCTCTTAAGGTAATTTTTCAAAAATATAAATAAAGTAATAGATGTGTTTAATCTTTTTTTTTTTGGGGGGGGGGGGGGTCTAATAGTGCCCTCTGCTCAAACGGGACGTCCTTCCCAAATGAAGTGCGTGGTCTACTTTCATGAATTAATGCCACACCCTAAATAGATGCACCCCATCATGGCCAACTTCAATAAGTAACCGTCGTACCCCAAAAAGACGACTACTTATTTCCCCCGTGTCAAATTGTGGATGCTGTCCACTTCAATATGTGAAGGACACGCCCCAAATAAAATGCTTCCAAATGCTTCCCTTTTTTTCCCCATACAAAATAATCAGTTCGGGCTGATTACAGATTTGTCTACTACTTTAAAAAAGCTTAACAAACAAAACTCTTTTTTATTGAGTCTGTGACCTTTTTAAGACCTTTGAATGGCGGATTTAAGGCTTAAGTTTCATTTTTAGGGATTTAAGGCCTTCATTTTGGATCATAAAATGTAAGACCTTTTTGAGGCTACTTTGATCAAATTCAAGGTCTGTCCTTCGTTAAATGTGACCGCTAACGACTCTCACTCAGAATGACGAGTCACTCTTTCATGACCTGATCAGCCGTATTGGTCTACCAAAATACAGAAAGTAAACACCCCACTCCAAATGCATCCTCCTTCCTTGCATGAAAACGTATATGCAACATTTCCATAGTATAGCGCATTTCCTAAAATTGTAGCCTCCTCTCTGGTTACTTTGTCTCGTGAGAAAAGAAAGAAAAAAAAGCGCCCCAAATAGATGCCTTCTTTTTATCATCCAAAGTCTTCTTTATCATGAGTGCAGACTATTTACAAATTTGTGAAAAGCTTTTTATTGAGTCTGTGGCCTTTTGAAGACCTTTGAACGGGGGTGGGGGGGATTTAAGGTTTAAGTTTTTTATTTGTAGGGATTTAAGGCCCTTATTTTGGGATAATGAAATGTAAGATTGTTTTAAAGCTACTTTGATCAAATGGTGTTTGGGGGCTGGTGGGCGGGGCAAAAAAAGAAAAGAAAAGAAGGTAACCACCAATCACAGCTCAGCTTCAGAAAGCAGGAGAGCTGTGATTGGTCGTTGCCTGGGCAACATTGATGTCATCTTCAATCGACGGCAAGTGGCAAAATGGCCGCCCCATGAGATGGATAAATGTGATGTGAAGTCACATATAACTATTGTCAAGAAAATTTTAAGGTTGACTTCCACTTTCAGATGTTTGAGATTCATGAGACCAAGTGTCATTTTTTAAGCATAATTAAGGTCTACATTTTTTAGAATGCACCAACACCCTAATTAAGACAAATCTCGGATGTCCCCCGAGATTGACCCCCCCTCCCCCAAAGGTTGGCAGCCAGGTTGTATACTCACCGATCCGAAGAGCGTGCCTTTCTTGGACATAGCTAAGTACAGCCCAGTGCTGACAGACTTGATGGCAACAACTCCCACACTGACAGATCGGATTTCCATCAGACCTGGAAAATAAAAGAGAGAACAAGAGTCGCAGTTAGCTTCTTTTTTGTGCGTATGTGTGTGATCCTCATCAAAAGCCGCTCAATCAATGGGATGCCAGATGCTCTGTGGCCAATACAAGAGAGAAAGCACACAGACACAAAGCTTTTATACAACACACGTTGAATTAGATCATATTGCGGAACCGGGGTCATTCTTGTGGAATTGTTTGGGGCGTGGTGGGGGGGGGGGGGGGGGGTTGTTAAAGCCTTGCTCCCGACGATGCCCACAGTTGTTTACAGACGGCCACAAAAAAAAAAAAAAAAAAAAAAAAAAAAAAACTGCATCTGCTTCGAGTGCTCCTGCTAACGCCGAGAATAAGCTGGCAAGTTTGCAGGCTTAATTGTTTCCTCTGGGCACCGGCTTGCAAACGAGTCCCATGTGGCTCACGCTTGATCTGGCTTTTGTCTGCATGCAAAAAAGGCTGAGAGCTAATTACTGAATGAAAACTTTTCCCTCCGCTTTATTTGCACACAAGAGCACCCGGATGTGGCAGCTCTCGCGCGTGATTATAGTTTTCACACTCATTAAAAAAAGAAAGAAAAGAAAAGAAGCGATGGAAAGATGAAATTGTGTCACTTAAATTTCAATCGGCGCTAAATATAGGTGCCGTTTGGACAGACAGCCAGGAAATGAAAGAGTCATAAAAAACAGCTTTGGGTCGTAAAAAAAAATAATAATAATAAAAAATGTCCACACCTGAAATGGAAATTTACCAGAAAAGGCTGCTCCATTTAATCACATAATGTTGTTAGACTTGGTGAAGCAGCATGTGGCTTAACTAGCTGTCGTAGTGATTTTTGTGTATTTTATTCTCATTCTATTCATTCATCTGTCCATCCATTTACTGATACCGCCTATCCCAGCTGACTGGTCGCCAGTCAAATCGCAATGCAGAGACAGACAGCCTGTCACGCTTGCATTCGTACCACCACTGAATGCACAAATTGGAGTATGGAAGTTGTTTTAACACGGCAGCTGCTGTTACGCTTGTACTCATCACTGAACCATCTATTGATTACAAACAAACAATTGTTTATTGTTACACAGCTTGCAAAAAAAAATCAAAATTATTATGCACATAATATTTTTATATGATTTTCCTAAATAGTCAATGTCTATATATTGTATGTATACATATGATAACGGTCCTTTTTAAAAAAAATTATACAACCAATAATTTTGTACAACACGTATTAGAGCCACGTATATTTAGAGGGGTAATATAAAAAAAATCACCAATTTATGAGAAAAAAAACGCAAATATTTATGACATTATAAAGCGGCAAATTTGCAAGGAAAAACTCACAAATTTTCAAGAAATAAACTCGCAGCTTTATGACATTTGAAAGTGGCAAATTTGCGCGAGAAAAAATATGTCGGAGAAATAAACCCACAGATTCTTGACATTATAAATTATTGCGAGAAAAAAACTCACAAATTTACAAAAAATAAACTTGCAGTTTTGTGACATTATAAAGTGGCAAATTTGCAAGGAAAAATTCACAAATTTACGAGAAATAAACTTGCAGATTTGGGAAAAAAACAACACATTTATGAGAAATAGAAATATTTTTATAGCAATAAAACACAATATTCTGTGGGCCTTGCAAAATCTGTCGAAATCCAGTAAAACAGCCGGGAGCGAAGGGGGTTGCTTCAGTGGAAATGTCTGGGAGTGAATGAGCTAAGAAAGAAAAAGTGGTTATTTTGAAAGAATAATTTATTAGGTGATAAAATCATAGTTATAATTAGGGCCTGACTGATATGGATGTTTTTTTTAGGCTAATAACAGACCAATAACCAAATAATCGTCCAAAAAATCTATAATGAATAAAACACCATATTTTTTGGCTACTTTAACGCCTTAGAATAATTAAGACATGCAGAAAAAAAAGGCCAATTTTGCCCAATTTTAAAAAATCTAATATTGTCCGATTAATCAGTCGGGACCTATCGTTATAATTTTCTTATTATTGTGAGTGAAAAGTCTGTATTTTACTACCACAAAATGTGGAAATAAAGTTAGGCGGACAAAATAATATTATAGAAAAGAATGTGCTTCTCCCATCACGATGCATGTTGACGTTTTCAGTGTGTCATGTCTGCCGGGTGAGATCATCCCGCAGACACCACCGAGTACAAAGAGTCCAAAGCAAAAAAGACAAAGTAAACAAACACGTGAAGTTCCTGTTGAGTGTCTTTGGTCTCTGCCAGCTCCAGCTGCATGCGACCAGGGACTGCCCCATTAGTCCATCCAGGTAGTCGTCCAGCTGCACCCTCATCATTCCTCCGCAGCCTCTGATCCTCTCACTTTACACTTTGATGGCAGCACTCCTCTTTTCTTTCCCTTTTTTTTTTTTCTTTACGAGCTGTGTTTACAAACACCGGGTGTGCTCTGGTGGCACCTGGAGCGTGCGAGTGACTTGTAAGCAATTAGCTGAGGCCCGGCTGGCGATTGGAGCGCTGCAAGGATTAATGGGGGATTAGTCCAGGCCAATGAAAACCGCTGGTGCCTGAAAGTGCTGCCAGCAGTAATTGCCGCTTGGACGTCCCACACGCAGCAGGAGCGTTGCGAGCATATTTGTCATAATTTCAATTTAGCATTCGCTCCTTGACGTCAAACTTCAACACGTGACGGAAAAATCTCAGTGAAGTACATTTATATTCTGTTTTCAAGTGTGGTTTAATTCTTGGTTTTATTTAATTAATTATTGATTTATATTTTTGTATCCTTTTTTATTTATGTATTTATTTTTGATCATATATATATATATATTAGGGGTGTTTGAAAAAATCGATTCGGCAATATTACAGCGCTCAATTCTCGAATTAATTCAATATGCGGCCGAATCAATTTTTAAACATTACATTTTTTACGTGAATATTCAACAAAACGTCTTACTTAAGGTTTGGATTCACACATTAATCATGGAAGAATATTATATTAATGGAACATTAAGCCTTAATATTTTATTTCAGTGCTGTTCAAACATGAAACGGACTGCAACCTGTTTGTTAAATGCAGTGGCTCACTTATAAGCCTGAATTTTCAGATAATTAAATACATTTTCATACAAATCTTACAGTGTACATGTACAAGTTTACTGATTAGTATTTTCTAAATTTGAGTTTTAAAAAATCGCAATAATCAATTTATAGATTCGTATCAGGATTAATCGGTATTGAATCGTGACCTATGAATCGTGATACGAATCGAATCGCCAGGTACTAGGCAATTCACACCCCTAATATATATATATATATATATATATATATATATCACATATCTGGCGCAGGTGATCCTATAGCTTGATAACGGATGGATACGTTAAACGTAGCACAGGTTGTGTTTAAGCAATAAACATAACTACATGCACTAAGGTAAAACATTTAATAAATGTTTATGTATGACATTCAAAATATTTGTTCATTTCAAACTATTGGGGTATTTTTTTCCATTTTAAATTATACAAGTAATTAATTGATTAGAAAAAGAGGAGGATGAGAGTGCACAGTGGATCAAATTTTTTTTTATTTAAATTAAATTAACACATAACAGGTGCTTTTCAAAATTCGGAGGGCAAAAATGTTGATAGAAAAGCCTTTTTAATTAAGCGATTAATCGTGATTAATCAACATTCTAAAATGTGATTAATCTGATTAAAAATTGTAATGTAAAAAAATAATAGCACAATCATACAATCACACTGGCACAAATTTGTAAAAAGAAAAAATAATAATATTGTGCTCTGGATTTAAATCAAGACAATATTAGGCAAATTTTCCAAATGAACCCAATATCTTGTTTACATTTGCAGCATGCTGTCTTTGAGACGGCGACCATGAGGAAAAAAATGACAGCCTGAACATAAGAAACGCACTTCGGGTGCAATCAATGTGGTATTGAGTTGTATTTTAATTTGTTTTTATTTCATACTTTTTTTTTTTTTCATAGTAGTATTTTTCTTGACCGCCAGCAGATAACAAATGTCATCTAAATTGGGCTATTATGTTCATTTTACGTCTCTATGAAGCCTATTCTTCTATTAATCCTTTTTTTTTTCAAGTGTGGTATGAGGGTAATTATAACTCTAAAAACATGTTTCTTGAAGTGCATAAGTAAGAGAGAAGTGTCCTTGAGGTCGCGGTTTATGGCTTATGGCATTTTTCTTCCTGAGAGTCCACAAGCTAACGGGCCCAAATGCAAGTCTTTTAAATGATATCAAAAGAAGAAACACTGGAGTCCAATTAGCTGTTTGCTCTTTAGTGGCATTGGCGAGTGAAGGGCCCTTCTTCAGTGTGTTCTGCTATGCAAGTATCAACCGATGGCCCCATTGAGCGCATGAAAAAAAAAAAAAAAAGGTGCTTTTGGCTTCCCACTTGCAATTGGGGAGATCTCTTAACCTTTGACATGTTTTGGCTGGGACTGTCAATACGCTCAAGCTGCCATTACAAGCAAAATCCCGCGCTATACATGCCCAGTCAACTGTGGACTCGCCATTTATTTTCCTTTCTATGGGGATTTTTAAGTCTTTAAAAAAAAAAAAAAAATTAATACTCTTTCTTTTCCTTCCATCCCCCATTTTTTGGACGTTAGCCCATCGTCAGATCATTCAAGCCTTTTCTGACCTTGCAAGGGGGAGAAAGGAAAGCGAATGAAACTCTCATGGGGTTCCTTCCCTTTTGTCCCGCTCATGCTGAGGGGGGGGGGTGCAAGGGAGTACACAGTGAAGGTGCTGCTTTTAAGATGGGGTGGTGGGTAGGGAGGGGGGGTTGGGGGGGGAAGGGGGTCTTTGTTACTCACCTGAGAGGTAAAGACAAGATCTTATTAAGCTAAGTTTTGAATAGAGGCCACAAAGTGTGGAAGAATGGCAGAAAATAGTCACACACATTTTTCCTCCTGCTTTTCTTTTTGTTCCCTGGCCCGGCTCTTTAATTTCTCGGGTTGCCCCCTTGAGCGGCCCTCTATGGCTCAGTGCTCGACCAGAGCCGAGCCTGGGAATCTCGTCGTTCCCGCTGTGCGCCTGTGCTTGATTGACACACCTTTTCAATTATTTCACAGTTTGCTTGCTTTTTCAACGAAGAGGGCCCTGTTGGTTTTTTCCCCCCTCTTTCCATTCTGCCCTCCTTTACAAAATAGCAGCTTTTCATGTCGGGGTCTGGGCCGCCGGGCCTAATGGCTGTGACCAGCACCTTTGATCAGCCGTGACCCCCTCCGAGGTTCTGGTAGTGGGCGAAGCGGGCCGCCTGTGTGGATCGGCGCTCACAAAGGCGGCATGGCTCCCTATTGCTTTAAACACCTTGAGAGATTACCATGGGAACAGGCGCCGGCCTGCACAGGTGGCGCCGGACGGGAACTTGCCCATTAACCATTGATTGGACGCTCATGTGTTGCGAGGATTTCGTTTTTGGCCCAATTTTGAATTTGGACAATGGTTGTCGTCAGACAGCAAAATGGTATTTGGTGTATTTAGTTGGACTGTCGTTAGCTTTGTCCAGGGCTGGACTGGCACAAATAATAATAATAATAATTTTGACTCTTGCCCGCCGACCCAGCCCGATTTCTGACCACACGTAGCTACCATGTACAGTAGCTACGCCACTGCTGTTGATTGGTTCAATTTGCTCTCTGTTAGAATAAATGTACATAAGTTATCCCACATTTACTCGTATAGTATTGCAAAGCATGACTGTGCAACTGTGCCCTTCTCACAAGATAAGGACGGAAACATTTTGTTGTTGAAACGCCCTGTAAAAAAAAATAAAAGGAGAGTGTCCCTCAGAGCGGGTCGAAGATTGTAACTGAGCACATCTCTGTCAGTTCCCCTCGCGAGTAAAAATAATCGAAGGCTCTTGTCTTCCTTCCTTGTCTATTGTTTGTTAAATGTTCTAGGTTGACTGAACCTGACACTCTCTATGTTGTAAATTGATTAATTGGCTGCCTCCTCTAAATTGTGGGTTGGTGTCTTGGGGGGAAATAAGGGAAGGATTTTTGATTATGACTAGACTTTACACCGATCTGATCGGCTTGATCGGGATCCCATGATATTTTTTTGCGTGCAAAATCAGCTGTAATGCTTTAATTTTCCGTATTCGATCCCGTCACTCCACAAGCTCTGAGATCTGCTGTGAATATTTGTTTGAAACGGTTCGACAACTGGCTACCTTTCGAGTGTGTGTCACGTGTAACACAACAAGTGTGCATAACCGACTCTTTGTTACGCAGCAGCTGCCAGTCTAGACGTCCCTCCCTCTCTTCATACTGTACCTGCCTTCCTGTCTCCCATCTGCCAGCCGGCACCCTTTCCCTTCACTCCTTCCTCTTTCTCTTGAGGAAAACCATCCTCTCCGCTTCCTTCCGTCCCTCCGTCCCTCTGACACCACTTCACACCTATCGACTCTCGCAAGGCGTCGGTATGATTTATTAATTCACCTAGCAACAGCTGTGAGACACGCCGTAAAGAGAGCGAGCTTGCTTACTTCTGCCCCAGAGAACCTGAAACCGACCCCGCCTGCACTTGCTCGTTTCTTTAGACAAACCGTTGCTGCTTTAGTTTGGTCATGATGGGAAAGGCGAGGTTTCATTGACAAGACTAGACGGAATCGTCAGTGGGTCAAAACGCATGCTTGCTGCACAAAAAAAAATCATGTTTGTATTTTTAGGCAGGCTAATCGTTGGGTCCTTTGTGGCTCGTCACGTCATGGTCGGAAGGACTGGTGACTAGATTTAGAAATATACAAACGTGAGGTGGGTTAATTTTCTTAAACAAGTATACTGTGTATACATTTTCATCTACAGTGTGTCCTTGTGAGGTAACTTGACGTCAACATCCCATGCTTGTGATATCAGTTTGTTGGCTAAGTTTAGACCTCATGCTAACCCTAGCGCATATGCTAATGTTAGCCTTATTTTAGCCTAGCTAGTAAGGGGATTTGCAGCTTCATTTTAGACCCGTTACTGTTCCCCACACAAGAAAACAAACAAACCGAACAGTACCGATGTAATGTATTATAATTTTGGCCATTGCTCAGAAAGGAAGATCAAAAAGTACAAAGTAGGCGCTAGTCATAAGGTTAATAAGCTATCGTATTTTTGTTTTGCTTGTTTGATATTTAAGGCCATTTTCTTAACAAGGTAGTATTTTGGGTAAAATTATTAAATTAATTATTATTGGTAAATGGATTGTTTTTTTAATTGTATTATATATATATATATATATATATATATATATATATATATATATATATATATATGTATATATATATGAACCACAAAATGACAAATTGGCCATTCAGTAGTCAGTCTGCTGTTTACATCACTACATGATATTAGTGATAGACCGATAAAGTTTTTTTCAAGGCCGATAACAATTATTAGTAGTCAAGGAGACCGATAATCGATATTTCAAACTGATATTCATTTGCAGTAAAAGAGAAAATATTAGCGTCAAAATAAAAAAAAGGCTGATGGTCGATTTTCGTCATAATGCCAAATATCGGCACCGATAATTAGCCCAGACGATAATCAAGATTCATTCAAGATTCATTCTCAGTTGTGTTGATTGGCTCATTTTCATGAGACAGGAAATTCCAAAACTGGCTGAGATTTTGGTTTTAGAATTGCATGGCGAGACGAATCAAAGGTTCTGGCAGGTTGTATGTGGCCCGACTCCTCGAAAGTTCCCCACCACTGCTTCAAACTGTCTGGAAGTAACTCGACTCGGGAATCCTGGACAGTTAGGGGTCCATCAGCTATGTGCTCTTGTTTGCTTTCATCAAATTCGGAGAGGAAACGAGAAGCAGGATTATTTGTGCATCTATCGTTGCCTCTTTTCTTCTTGCATGCTTGAGCTTTCGCAGACGCAAACACGCTGTCACTAAGGAAATCGCACTGTACACAATATGTGCGGTTATTCGGCCGTGACTTTATACAATGTCGTCTTTACCCCCGGGGATGTATGTACGTTGGGTGGTGCGGGGAGGTCGTCTCTAAAAACAAAAACAATTGGTTTGCTTAGTGATGAGGGCTCAGGGAAATGAAAAGAAAAATGGCAGCTTCATATTAAAATGGCCTGTCTCTGGTGCGGGTCATCACTAGGACCCCTAAAATAAATATGTACAGAAATACAACAGATATGTATAGCTAATGGATACACTCTAGAAACAGTTTGGTCAAAGAAACAGTTGGGTCAAAAATAATCCAACTAAGGACCGATCCTCTACTTGGGTCGATTTCACCCAACTTTGAAATGGGTCTTTCAGCATAAAACAACTCATAAATATTGGTCAGATCCTTTACTTGGGTCAAAAAATTGGGCCATTTTGTATAAAACAACCCAGAAAGTCAAATTGACCCATAAAGTGGGTCTGATCGGTCCATTTTGGTCCATTTTTGATCCATGGACCACGGTCCATTTTTGACCCTACACTCTAAAAACAGTTGGATCAAAAGTCAAAAGTAACCCAATTATGGATTTTTTTTAAAAAAAGGGCCGATCCAGAAAGTTGATTTTGGATCCAACAATTTTTAGAGTGTAGTATAGAATTATGGATCAAAAATGGACCGAAATGGACAGATACGACCCACTTTATGGGCCAACTGTTTTTAGAGTGTAGTATACAGTTGGGTCAAAGAAACAGTTGGGTCAAAAATAATCCAACTAAGGACCGATCCTCTACTTGGGTCGATTTCACCCAACTTTGAAATGGGTCTTTCAGCATAAAACAACTCATAAATATTGGTCAGATCCTTCACTTGGGTCAAAAAATTGGGCCATTTTGTATAAAACAACCCAGAAAGTCAAATTGACCCATAAAGTGGGTCTGATCGGTCCATTTTGGTCCATTTTTGATCCATGGACCACGGTCCATTTTTGACCCTACACTCTAAAAACAGTTGGATCAAAAGTTAAAAGTAACCCAATTATGGATTTAAAAAAAAAAAAAAGGGCCGATCCAGAAAGTTAATTTTGGATCCAACAATTTTTAGAGTGTAGTATAGAATTATGAATCAAAAATGGACCGAAATGGACAGATACGACCCACTTTATGGGCCAACTGTTTTTAGAGTGTAGTATACAGTTGGGTCAAAAGTAACTCAATATTGGATAAAAAATGGACCGATCCATAAAGTTGATTTTGGGTTACTTTTGACTTTTGACCCCAACTGGTTTTGGAGTGTAGTATACAGTTGGGTCAAAAGTAACCCAAAATCAACTTTATGGATTGGTCCATATTTAATCCATAATTGGGTTACTTTTGACCCAACTGTATACTACACGCTAAAAACAGTTGGATCAAAAGTCAAAAGTAACCGATCCATAAAGTAGATTTTTGATCCAACTATTTTTAAAGTGTAGTATACAATTATGGATCAAAAATGGACCACGGTCCATGGATCAAAAATGGACCAAAATGGACCGATCCAACCCACTTTCTGGGTTGTTTTATACAAAATGGCCCAATTATTTTACCCAAGTAAAGGATCTGACCAATATTTATGAGTTGTTTTATGCTGACAGACCCATTTCTTGACTCAAAGTTGGGTCAAATCGACCCAAGTAGAGGATCGGATTTTGACTTTTGATCCAACTGGTTTTAGACTGTAGTATGCACTTAAAATGACCCCATTTTTTGGGGTTAGTTGAATAACCGAGCCAACTTTTTTTCCATTTTTTTCCCAATTTTTTTGACCCAAGTAAAAGATCTGACCAATAGTTATGAGTTGTTTTACACTAAAAGACCCATTTCTTGCCTCAAAGTTGGGTCAAATAGACCCAAGTAGAGGATCGGTCCATTTTTTACCCATAGTTGGGTTATTTTTGACCCAACTGTTTTTCGAGTGTATCCTTCTTCCTCTGTGTCAACATTGAGGATGTGTAGCGACAACCTTCTCCCAGCTCTTTGGAGCCTGTGAACGCAACACACGCTGGGGATCTGCTGAAAGCCGACTCCCGTCCCCTTGTTGGCCGAAGCGCCGTCCAAAAGAGGTGACATTCTCCCACACATACAATCCAAAGGCCCCAGGACTCCCCGTGTTACCCCGCCCCCTCTACCCCCACCCTTTTTCAAACGGGGGCTGCTTGGGAGAAAGACTCCAGGGATTAGCCCCGGCCAGGTTCTTTCAAAGGCCATTAGAGCAAATTACAGGTATCCTGTTACCAGAGTGCTGGGACAGGCCAGGTGAGGGGCGCAGAGGCCACGCAGGAGAGCAGGGGTCAGCTCGGGACAAAAAGACAAGGCCACCCTGGGCCCCACTCCATCGGAGGGTCTGCCCGGCTTCACAAACTGCTAGGCCCGCATCCATGAATGGCTCACTTGATGGGACCTCAGAGACATTGTCTCACCACTGTAACTTTAGCCTTTTTTTTCCTCTTCATAGTAGCCCCCCGACACACACACACACCTCCCTCTGCCCGAGCTTTTTTTTTTCTTGTCTTCTGATAGATGCGGGTACGGAAAACAAGGGAAAATCTACTGTAAAAACAAGTTGAATGGCACTTTGTTGACCTCCACAGAGGCTGAACAATATGAATTGGAAAAAAAAAAATCATCATCCGAATCCTCAATCATTCCATAAATATATTATTTTTTTAATTAAATAATTACGGTTATGAAAACATGATAAACATCACTGCGGTAACTATTACAATATAGGAAAAATCTCATTTTGAATTAACACCTGGAAGAAAACAGATGGGTTAAGAAAAAAAAAAAAAAACAATCCCGTCAATGTTCTAACCTTGGCCCACATTTTCAGGTCGTTCTGACATCTGTACTCAGAATAGTTGAGGTCAAATGTAAGTGCGCAAACATCCCTACCATATGTCATCGCTCTGATTGGAATTACATTTACCATCCGTGATCCGGACCTAAATGGCAACCACACGTGTGCTGTCAATGTATCATTATGAAACTGATGTTGTTGATAGAAATGGTGGGGATGGCCACAGGGAGTTCCGTATCCTGTCATTTTCTTCAGCATGTCACACACACATACGCATTGGCCACACACACGCACACACCCTATCCCAACCGGTGGATGACAATCTAGTGGAGGAGCTGCGGAAGTGTTTCATTAGTCAATTACCGCTGCAGATAAGGCCTGCGTTCCCACAGTCCACAGGGCCGTGGGTCAAATGTGACCAATTACACCCCCCCCCCCCCCCGCTATTCCCCTTGCAGGACAGATTATTGCGTCTGATTTATCCCCAGTCAGACAGACTAACCCAGTACTCCGCAATCCACATCTGGAGAGTCTGAGTGGGCTGGAAGCGTGCTTGTGTGTTGGCACTGAAATAACGGAGGGAACATTGAGAGCAGGGCTCGGCAACCTATGGCTTATAGGCCAAATATCAATCAACAAGTCTTTGGGTGGACACTCCCAAATTAATATTCCATTCAGTTGTAAAAGGCATGTCGAAGACAATCATTGTGAATATGATTAATTCAATCCCTTAATTGGAAATGACCTGGATAAATATCTAACTTGGAAGGTGTCATGTTTTGGTTTTGTGGGGGTTGGGTTTTTGTTTGTTATGCGTGATCTTGTTGTCTTTGTCTGTGGTTGGTGTTTTTTTTTTTTTTTGTCTTGTGTTCCCAGTTTCTTCCCTTGTCTCGTCAGGTCTAGCCACGTCCACCTGTGTGTGTCTTCCCTTCCCCAGGTGTGTCTCATTAGTGTTGGTGTATTTAGTCTGTTGTGTTTGTCCAGTCGTTGTGGGTGTATTGCCTATGTTATGTGTGGAAGTTGGTGCGTCAAGTCTTCGTCACAGCCAAGTAGCCTTCGTCACCGCCAAGTTACCCTCGCCACAGCTAACCAAGTCGTCCTTGTCACAGCCAAGTCGTCCTCGTCACAGCCGAGAATCCATGGCCCCAGCCAAGTCATCGCCACAGCAAAGTCGTCCTCGTCACAGCTAACCAAGTCGTCCTTGTCACAGCCAAGTAGCCTTCGTCACCGCCAAGTAACCCTCGCCACAGCCAAGTTATCGCCACAGCAAAGTCGTCCTCGTCATAGCTAACCAAGTCGTCCTTGTCATAGCCAAGTAGCCTTCGTCACCGCCAAGTAACCCTCGCCACAGCCAAGTCATCGCCACAGCAAAGTCGTCCTCGTCACAGCTAACCAAGTTGTCCTTGTCACAGCCAAGTCGTCCTCGTCACAGCCGAGAAGCCATAGCCCCAGCCAAGTCATCGCCACAGCAAAGTCATCCTCGTCACAGCTAACCAAGTTGTCCTTGTCACAGCCAAGTCGTCCTCGTCACAGCCAAGAAGCCTTACCCCGAGACAAATCATCGCCAGAGCAAAGTCGTCCTCGCCACAGCTAACCAAGTCGTCCTTGTCACAGCCAAGTAGCCTTCGTCACCGCCAAGTAACCCTCGCCGCAGTCAAGTCATCGCCACAGCAAAGTCGTCCTCGTCACAGCTAACCAAGTCCTCCTCGTCACAGCCGAGAAGCCATAGCCCCAGCCAAGTCAAGTCACTCCACAGCAAGTCAAGTCAAATCAGGTCCTGTAACGTCACGCTCTGTTCCAGGCATGGCAACCAGTCTACTCGTGTCCTGTCCGGTTAGAGGTAAAGAGGTCCACAACTATATATTCCCGTATAAATTTTTTGAGCACACCCATACTTTTTTTGTGGGTAAAATTATTACCCACATGCCATGGCTTCATATGCTTAGTTAAGAAAAAATCCAGAGGTACAATTAGGAGAATTTTTAGGGGGTCAAGGGGTCACACGTGGGACCCTTAAATTGACAGGAATGAACACACCTGTAAAATGTGGTTAATTTTTGAATGCATATCAAAATGCGTGACCTAATATTATTGAAGAAAAAACAATGCATTTTCAACCTCAAAGGAACCAATGTTAGTTATACTCTAATGATTCGATTATTGCATCATACATTCAGCGTGGCCCACTTACTAAACTAAACTTACTAAAAATTGTTTTTAAAGGTTGAAAGACTGTGCTGGTATTTACCCCCTCATCAAGCGGTAATGAGTGCACACGTCCTGTCCATCCTGTTGAACCCCCCCTACAAGATGTGATTGTACTTAACGGCACATCAATCAGTACTTAAAGGAACCTCTGGGAAGCCCTTCTGATGATCAAACTCCAAATTTACAAGCATTTTGGGGGGGTAAAACTAGAGGACAACCTGAGGGAGAAGCGGGCTGCAATGATGGATAGCGGGGGTGAAAAAGGTTAACGAAGGCCAACAGAGTGCGCCTGTGTGGTACCAATCTACCCAACTAAAGAGGCCTTTTTCTTTAATCAGGGAGGGGGGACGGCTAGAGCAAAGTGCCTCCAAATCATGCATTACATCCACAACAAGCCAGCGGCCGCCTATCAAAGGCTTCACAGATAGTTACGAGCAGATCTGCGTGCTGAGAGCTTTGTGACTCACGCGGCTTCTGCAGTTTCCTGCACTTTGCTGCCCTGGGAATAGTGGCCAGGATGGTGGAATCCACATTAGTCTGAGGTCATTCCCCCCGTGCCGCTAAATTGCAGAAAGCTGGCGTGCCGCCGCCGCCGCCGCTGCTGCGTCTGCGGCTGCTTTTCGTTGGCAGCCCAGACTTGGGACGCGGGAAGGTAATCAGACAAAAAACAAAGGGGCTTGTTTACGCTTTCCGAGCCTGGCGTTCATGGGATTCTCCTGCAATCTCCCGGAGTCAATTACAGTCACTTTTACTGTATGTCAGAAGCCCCCTTTTTTTACGCTGCCTGCACTTTTCCATCTTTCTATGTCGCTGGTCTGTATAAATGCCACTGACGCAGAATGGTTGTGTATAGTCTTCTGAGGTTGGAGCTGGAATGGAGGTGGGACAGCACCTGCACTGAAGGAAATTCCACTACAATGGCCCTCTGCTATTCACGGGGATAGGCAGCCCGCCAATCATACCATCAATCAATATCGCATACCTCACAGCAGCGTCACAATATTCAACCCGTTCTGGTATTCACTTTCAGATGTGTGTTGTACAATAAGAATTGTCATAGCCATAATGTACTTTATAATAACTTACTACTAACATAAAACTCATTTGTTCCCAAAAACGTATAAATACGTTCTATTATAACCATGCGCCCCAAAATGTATTTATGTTTTTTATGTTTTTTTTTTAATGCTAGAGCATACAGAAGCCTTACATGTAGCCTCTGAACTGATTTATTATTACAAAAAATGGCCAGCAGCAGAGTATAAGAGATCAGCCAGGGCCATGTGGCAAACAAGCTCATTTCACCACAGTTTTAAACAGATTTGTGAATAATGATGAAACTTAGCTATATTCTAATGCTAATTGCTGCTAAATGGAAACAGATAGAAATATACTTTTTTTCCTGATGAAAGAAGAGACTCTAATCCTTATTTTGGTAGGTTCCATGTTTCTATAGCAATAGAACACAATATTCTGTGGGCTTTGCAAAATCAGAAACAATCTAGTAAAACAGCCGGGAGCTAAGGGGGTTACTTCAGTGTAAATGACTTGGACGGAATGTTTAGTACAGCAGAACTTGGCCACCAGGAGGCAGTTTAATACTGTCATGCAGACACAAACGAAGAAGACTTTCACAACTACTGTAAGTGACTCAGTAACCGCAGTGATATAGCGGGAGCTGGGGTCAAACATCCATTGCGCATGTGGACTTTTGATTGCTTATTGATCCATTTCTACAATTTCCGATCAATCTGATTTAATGAGGATACATTCTTGCTTTGTGATCAAAAATGTGCGCCCTACCAGATTTTCTACTTCAACATCCCAAGGTCAATGTCAAGAATGAAATCGTCTTGCCCCACTGTCACCTTCAAGCGCATGTGTGATGCACAGGTGTGTTCCAGTGAGTGAGCACAGACAAGACACAGAATATGTCTCCATGTGGCCCACATTTACATTATTCAAATGCGACGGGCACACAGGGAGGTGACAGAGGTCAGGACTCTGTCACAACTGTCACTTGCTCCACTGGCCAGACTGCGTTGACCCCCCACCCCACCCGCTACGGGGGGAGAGGACAGGTCAGGTAGACAGCAGGAGAGAGGCGGTGATGGGTGCAAAAGTACTGACCACATGTGAAGAAATAAAACAGTAGCAAAAAACAAACTAACTAATAGCCGTTTGCGTGTACGATAAAGAAGAAAAGATCACAACCGCCGTCTGCTGTCAACATACTTGAGAAATGGTACAGTGCTGTATAAAGAAAAAATGTAATTCAGTCCAACTGCGGACGCCTTGGACGTCCGGATTTCTTGGCCTCATGGGAAATGTGGTTCTTTCAAGGGAAATCAAAGGGAAAACAATACCGCTTTTGTCCAATGGTGCCGCCATAATCAATGAAAACCAAATGCTCATTTGTGCTACTTTAAAACTTCTCTTCAAAATGTGTGGTAATGAACTTATTCAATCCCGGTCATTTTCACTGAAGAAACCCCCTTCGCTCCTGGCTGTTTTACTGGATTTTGACTGATTTTGCAAGTCCTACAGAAAATTGTATTCTATTGCTATAAAAATATGGAACCTATAAAGAAAGATTAGAGTCTCTTCTTTCATCAGGAAAAAAAATTATATTTGTATCTGTTTCCGTTTTGCAGCAATTAGCATTAGAATATAGCTAAGTTTCATCATTATTCACATTCCTGGTGAAAACACAAAAAAGAGCTTGGCCCTGGCTGATCTCTTATACACCTGCTGGCCATTTTTTATAACTACCAAAATATATTTCTATATTTGTATTTATACCAAAAAATAATTAAAATAAAGACACCTCTTCATGTCAGAAGCTGCATCAAAGCCTTCTGTATGCTGTTGCATAAATAAATGAAAAAAACATATAAATACGTTTTTGGGAGTGAATGACAAATTATTTAAAAAAACGTATTTACACGTTTTGGGGGTTGAATGAGTTAATAGCTCTTGCTTATTACAATATTCCCTTGGCAGGGTAGTCAAAGTTTTTACATTGGATTAACGCAGTGTCCGCTGAGCGCGCGTCTGGAGAGAAGTTGGTGTCACCTTTCAAATGAGATGCACGATCGGCAACATGACTCTACAAGTCGTTAGGAGTGAGGCATCAGAACAAAGATGGCTGACTCTCCCAGCGCAACACCTCGTGCTATACAAGCGTGTCTCCTAATGAGGAGCATGTCCCCTGCAAAATGGGAAAAACACCCGCTCACATCTGCGCGTCCGCACACACACACTCGCACGTGAACGGATGGCGAGTTACAGTCTGGTTCAAATTAGTCATTTGGGAGAGGAAGCACACATCTTTTTTCAGTTTAGGGTGCACTTCAAGCTCCTGCAATGACACGAGTATAAACACAGGCACATGCATTCCAAGCGTACACACCTTCAAAGAGAGTTTCCTTTTTGGCTAAAGTGGAGATAAAAAGCAGGTCTTTGTTGGATGTCCGATAATGCGCTTCACATTTCCATTCAATATCTTCTTCGTGACTCACTTCGCCTCACACTTTGGGACAGCAATGGGCAACGTATATCGCACACAGGAGGGTTTTAAATTTAAAGTAAGCAAGTATATCGAGGAAATCAGAGCACTAGTGGAGGCATTGAGCTCTCGCAGATTACGGGTCAAAATTAGCATTTTTGAAAAGCAAAATTGAGACTCACGGATTTTTTCCCCCAATAAATAAAACAGAGTTCTGCTGCCATGCATGAAACTACAAAAAAATAAAAAATAAATTATTGCGATTTCGACACTGGTTCCATTCAGACGATTCAGAGAATGACGATTTAATTGTTTAATTATGGAAAAAAGGGCAAATCATGGATGTTCTACGAAACATTTTTACATTCAAAATGTCCCGCTTTTGGCTTTAAGAAACACTAAAAAAGAAAAAAAAATGTTGTAGTCGGTCACAATTTTTTAAAGAGGTTTTAGTTGCTTTGTTTGTTTATTATTACCTCTGCCAAGCACAAAATACAAAGATGAGAAGTACATTGATTTTTATGGTTTGAAATTATTTATCTCTCATTTTCTTGTTTGAAATAATTATCCTCCCTGCCCTTTGATTTTGGGTTAAATAAAAAAAACAAAAACATTTGAGTATATCTTGTTGTATATTTCATGTATGCTAATATCTGACCAATTCAAAAGTTGAACTTTAGTCTCAATCAATATGCTAAACTGACTTTTAACCCCTTCAGACCCATCGATGGTTGCAGTGGACATGACATATTCGTGTGTCTAAACCAATAAAACGCATCATTTGGATGATGTCAACACTTCTGATTCATGATTGGATCTTAACTGACCAATCACAATCGATGATGTTCATGTTAAAAATGTTGCATATAAGATTATAACAGCCATATTATGGTGGCGTCCACCATAACAACTAAAAACATGAGATAACCCCAATTTTTTTTTTATCTATGTTGTTCTTATTTGGGGAAAAGAGTCAAAAATAAGCAACAACAAAAAAAGAAAAAGAAAATAAATTTTGCCCAGCAGAAAAAAACGGGCATATGTTTACCTAACGGTTTGGCTGGACTGTCTTTAGTTTTTTGAAGGGGAATCTCGTCTCCTCTCACCCAACTTTATGTCATTACGCTGCGGTTAGCAAATACACATCTTCCCTGCTTTGAGCAGCGCACTTATTTCCTGGCCCTAAAAAGCACCCCCCCCCCCCCCCCCCACACACACACACACACACTTTCCAGTATGTTTTAAAGCCACACAAATCTGGTAGCGCCGCTGCGGGCTCGTGTATAAAAACCACTAATCCTAAAAACATGGAACTACGTTACGCAATTATCTGCATGTTAAAAAGTTTTCTGGTTTGTATTTGTGGCTGCGGACAAGCATGATTGGCTAAGTGAGACACCCCCCCCCCCCCCTCAAAAACAAAACATCCTTCATGGAGATGACGTTACACCGATTCACCTGAGGTGTGCACGATTTGACCGATTTCACGTCTATTGCACTTTATGCCCTGTAAAGTTGATCTTTTTATGGCCTGATTGCCTAACAGCGAGTCAATATTTGTCCTGCGTGTTGTGCCAGCTCTATTTATGTTTTATGTGTGCCAGCAAAAAAGAGAGCGTTTAAAGTCTATTGGGACTTTATGGAGCTTCCTTGTGCACCTGTGAAAATAACAGGAAAGAAAAAACTGAAGATCAACGTAGACCTTGTGCGTAAGAAACGCCTTACTGAGTCTTCTTATTACTTCCTGCATGGACCAAATCAAAGAAGACAAGCGGGGAAGGGGGTATGTCTGTCTTTAGGGCAACAGGTGCATTACATTCCTCTCCAGTGCCAGGCTCACATATTTAAAGCTATTAAGTGCAGTACTTAGTCACTTACAACAGTTATGTATCCAAAGGATGCCAAGTAAATAGAGCAGGGCTCCTTTAGTCCTGGGTTTCAAGGCTTTGTGACATGTCTGGATCAGTTCAAGCAAGGTGGCTTCGTTGTATGCGTCAAAACTAGGGGTGGGTGAGCACCGATACCAGGCATCGGATCAGGCCGATACCAGTCTTATTTTAAGGTAGAGGGTACTCATGGAGGCTGCTGATACTAGTCATCATTGCTTAGGGCTTAAAAGAAAATAGTCTGACATTGTGTGTTTTTTTCCCCCCCATATTAACTCATTCACTGAAGCAACCCCCTTCACTCCTGGGTGTTTTACTGGGTTTTGATTGATTTTGCAAGGCCCACAGAATATTGTGTTCTATTGCTATAAAAACATGGAACCTACCAAAAGAAAGATTAGAGTTTCTTCTTATATCAGGAAAAAAAAGTTTATTTGTATCTGTTTCCGTTTCGAGCAATTAGCATTAGAATATAGCCAAGTTTCATCATTATTTACATTCCTGTTGAAAACACTGGCAAAAAGAGCTTGCTGCAATATGGCTCTGGTTGACCTCTTATACTCTGCTGCCACCTTCTGGCCGTTTTTTTTGTAATAATTATTCATGTCAGAAGCTGCATCAAAGCCTTCGGTTTATTCTTGCATAAAAACAAAACGTATAAGTATGTTTTTGGGAGTGAAGGATAAAATATTTTTAAAAAAGCGTATTTATACGTTTTTGGGTTTGAATGAGTTAAAAAAATTATAGTGAGCGCCTTAACCTGGTAACTCATCAGACGATGTACAAAAGTCTAGTTTAAACTTACTGTAGCACTAGCTTTGTTGCATTGTGTGATCAATGGTGGCTTGTTACAGCGTCTAATCCACTTTTAGACTCCAATAGTTGTTTAGTCATGGGGAATTCTTATTTTTCTCAAAAAACGTTTACAAAGTTTCAAACACAGAGTTAACCCTTTAGATGCTACTATTATAGCAATCCGCCCGTTTTTTTTTTTGTTTTGTTTTATTCTCTCGACGTAAAGCTCCTCCCCTTTCAGAATCCTTTGGAATTAGGTTGCTAGTGCAAACGTTTCAGGAGTTACGGTGATTTGTCCCAAGTGTCTTGTTGTCTTGCCCTGTGAAGTCGTGTCTCTTTTGTGTCACCTTCACATCCACAGGAATTGGGTGCCGAAGCCAAAGTCAGACTATAAACCCAATGATGAACCCAGTAAATCCCGCAGAGGAGCCGCAGCCAGACCGCCAAAGGTCGTTAGCTACTAATTGCTACATTTCGAGGGTCCATTCACGACATGGCGCCCTAGTGGCAGAAAACAGGGATGCTCTGCTAATGAAAGCAATTCAGACGCCGTTGTCCTGCAACGTTCCCGGGACAGCCTGTTCTTTTCAACTTCTCATATTGGGAACAGCTTGCAAAGGGTCAATAATCATCTGTTTCTCGCAGGCAAAGGTCACAGTCCATTCCGACGGGATGGTGACGTGATTGATTTATGCCCCCCCAATTTTGGTATATCAACTCTCATTGGAGAGACACCCCCGAGAAAAGCTTACATAATGCCTAATGAGCGACTGGAAAGGCTCCAGCACTCCCGTAGTCTTTCATTTCCACCTCAATGCCGAGCAGAGCACGCCCCTGCCCTTCTTCTTGCCTCATTAACATGCGTATTCTGCTGATGCGAAATACCAAAGTCCTTCCTTCGACCAGGTGCTTCCCTCCCGGTCTTGGCCTCCGTTGATCCGGTCACGCGTTCCTGTCTGAGCTCCAGCCGAATTACGGTATGTCTTAACAAGTTGATGTCACAAATCAAATGATATGTTTAAAGTAGGGGTGTCAAAATTTGTGCGCCACTAATTTTTTTAACGCGCGATTCATGACCGACCCTTACTTGGAAAGCCTGTACTGGGGGGGGGGGATTCCAGTCGCAACGCAGCAGACATATCGAGGTCAAAATTTCATTTAGCAGTAATAAATTGAATAATAATGCATATATTTGTGGGGACTGGGGTCAAGTTGTATTTTACAATTTTTTTAAATGTGCAGAATTTCACAAGTTACTTCATGTTAAAGTTTGGATATGAAAAGACATATGCACTGAGCTATCACAAATGTCTTACAAATGCAATTATGCCATCTAGTGGCAGAAAAAATGACCTCCACACAAATCAATATCATACTCGTTTTTTTACAGTTCAGTAAAAAAAATTAGAATTTTAACTCAATGTTAGGAATTATTATGAAATTACTGTATTAACTCATTCACTGCCATTGACCGCTATAGACATCGAAAATTCATTTAAAACTATTTCTGTTAGTTTAAAAAATGTTCTACTTTTGTTCACAAGAGTATGAAAACCTAGAAAAAAATTATTGGACATTTAGAACAGATCTAAAATTTGTGATTAACCGTGAGTTGAAGTCATGCAATTGATTAACCCAATTTTTAAAAAAAATTATTGCCTGACGCAATTTAAAAAAAAAAGATTTTAATAATTCGGGGCGTCAGGCAATACATTTTTTTGTAACTAATCGCATTACTTCACTAGTTAACTCACGATTAATCACAAATTTTATATCTCTTCTAAATGTACAATAAAAAAGTAGGTTTTCATAATCTTGTTAACAAAAGTGGATTTTTTTTTAAAATAGAAATTGTTAAAAAAATATTTTTGACATTTAGAGCTGTCAATGGCAGTGAATGAATAAAAAGAAAAAGAAAAGATTATTAAAAAATTTGGGGCATCAGGCGATTGGAATTTTGAATCATAATTAATCGCATGACTTCACTAGTTGACTCACGATTAATCACAAATTTTATATCTGTTCTAAATGAACAATTAAAAAATTATACATTTCTACACTCGTTAACAAAAGTGGAAACAAATCTTAAACTAATAGAAATAGCTCAAATGAATTTTGGACGTCTATATCCGTCAATGGCAGTGAATGAGTTAATGACGAAAAGATGCAGCCATTTCTATTAGTTCAACATTGTTTTCCACTTTTATGTTAACAAGAGTATGAAAACTTAAGAAAATATATTTTATTGTACATTTTATTGTACATTTAGAACAGAAATAAAATTTGCAATTAATCGTGACTTAACTATTAAAGTATGCGATTAATTACGATTAAAAAAAATGTAATCGCCTGACACCTCTAGTTTAAAGTATTACTACTATTTAGTAGGAATAGCCTAACATTTCTAGATCCATCCAACCATTATACACTGGACTGGTCTCCATTCAATCACAATCTTGATGATCGAAGACTCTCCCAAAAAGTTGGAGTCATGGAGCCAATAAGATGCTACCTCGTGGTTAGCTCTGAATGTTTGCCAAGTCATAGGTGGAGAAACTCGGTGTGACTCCAGAAACCCAAAATATGTGTAGACAAGCAATTAAAACACTGAGCAGGATAAAGACGGTAGAAGAATCTTCTTCCTACCACACCTGTGGTGGTGCAAGTGCTTAGCGAGTGTCTAAAACAAGTTTGACTCATTTCCACAACATATTTCATCAGAGTGGAAGATTCCCCCGACACTCGCACTCGCGCTCTGGGCGCCATCCAAACTCAAACATGAACTCGGAAAACCCGAGAGATGCTGCGCACTTAAGGAAAGTTAGTAAACACGACGCCCTGACTGGAAGAGTTTCTTGGACGTCGGATCAGAACCTAGCTGGTCCGGCAAAACCTATTTATTGCTCAAGGTGAATGAATTTCATGTAATAATCAATTCTGAATAGAGCCGACTATTATATAGTTTTACAATTGCGTACTTCCTGCTGCTTTTCCGCTTTTTTTTTTGTGTATCCGTTACTTCTCAGCTTTACGATTTGTTAATGCAACTCGTTATAAAGCCGTTGCTGGGCAGGGCTTCACAGCTGTCTAATTAACAGCCCATGACCTGGGACAGGATATGATGTGTACCTGCCTCCTGTAAACACTGGCTGTGTGTTTTCCCCGCTCAATCATGTTGTACTTCAACATACGCATGTCAAAAGAAAAACACATCAAGGAGGTAGTTATTTTTAGCAACTTTAGCAAATCATGTGACACTTTGTTTCTTTAGCTGGTGAGGTTGCTTTGGTTTGACGTCTGTTTTTGGTATATTGACTTTTTAAGCTCCTTACGTTGCAAGATATAGTCCGACGCTACATAATAACAAAACTTTATAGCATGATGTTGCTAAATAAAATTGTTGCATTTTAGTGTGTTTGGATTAATAGGCAAGATGGTGTACATGTGGTTAGCACATCCACCTCACAGTTCGGGGGTTTGAAATCCAGGCTCAGACCTTCCTGAGTGGAGTTTACACGTCCCCGTGCTTGGTTTATCCTATCCTGGTTTGTTTAGCAATATTAACTCATTCACTGCCATTGACGGCTATAGACGTCAAAAATTCATTTGAACTATTTCTATTAGTTAAAATTTTTTCCCACTTTTGTTAACAAGAAATAAAAACCTAGAAAAAAAAATATTGTACATTTTGAACAGATATAAAATGACTTAACTATTGAAGTCATGCGATTAATTACAATTTAACTCTTTGACTGCCAGACGTTTTCAGAAAAGGGATGCCGTGGGTGCCAGCCGATTTAAGCATTTTTGACTGATCTTTCAAGGTCCACAGAAAATTATGTGTTTGGACTATGGAAACACACATACTACCAAATGAAAGATTGGACTCTCATCTTTCATCAGAAAAAAAAGAGTTTGTTTCTTCCTTATTCCGTTTTTCAGTAATCAACAATAGAAAATGGTTAGTTTCACCTCTGTTTTGAAACAAACGTCTTTTAACGTCTTTGGCACTCCTCCATAGGATTTTACTAAACGTTATTTAACGTTTTTGGCAGTCAAAGAGTTAAAAAAAAATTATCACCTGATTAAAAAGAAAAGATTATTAAAAATTAGGGTTGTCAGGTGATTAAAATTTCTAATTGTAATTAATTGCATGACTTCACTAGATTCACGAATAATCCCAAATTTTATATCTAAATGCACGATATATTTTTTTCCCTAGGTTTACATACTCTTGTTAACAAAAGTGAAAAAGAAAAAAGTCAAACTAATAGAAATAGTTAAAAGGAATTTTTGACGTCTATGGCAGTGAATAAGGTAAAGATGACTAAAGTAGGTCACCATGGCAATGACAGAGAATCATCCAGTTACTTTGAAGTACAATTAACAAATACCAGATAAATTAGCTCAAATCTCGCGCTACGGTTTTAATAACCGTTAGATTGCAGAAACCCGACGCCTCGGTGTTTTGTGTGCATTTGTGTGTATGCTTGTGTACAGTTATGCAAGGCAGGAACATCTTTCTCCGAGCACTTTGAAGAGGTAAGTGATATGCTGACAGACCGCCCTGGTCCTGACAAGGGTTTGTGAAAAAAAAGCGCATCAATCTAAAGTTGACGGCTCGTTCATCATAACGTGTAACTCAAGACACCTGCTGTTCTTTTCGGGTTTTTTTTTTTGTTGTTTGTTTTCAATCTCTTCTGTCCAACTCGTCCCACTCCCTCATCAAATGGCACTTTTTCCGCCCCGTGGCCCCTCCCTTCAGCTGTTCCATGCCACTGTTCCGCTGGGATTGATACAATATTTTCCAGCCCTCAATTAGCACATCGCTTGTTGACTAATTCCAACTGTTTTTGCACCTGAGAGGGTGCTGGAAAAACTGAGCGGTGTGGGAGGCGAGGGTGCGACAAGACCCATACCGGTGCGAGGCGGGGGTCAGCGGACGGGTCGACTTGTAAAGCAGCTGTTTGAGGAAACGGAGGACCTGAGTTTGGTTTGGTATCCGATTCACCGCTGCGGTCATTAAATATGCACGACCTCCCACTTTAATCTGCAGCCGCGCCGCCGTATCAGTATCAAGAAATCATGTGGGTCAAGAGGCTTTAAAGTCTGATTGAAAGCCTCGGGGCCCAGTTGGAGCTAAATGAACAGCTTTGTGAGATGCAACCGCATGTTGAAGTGAAGCTTTGGACAAGTCCACCGGGGCTTTGGCGCAAGGCTTGACTTGCCGTACACGCCCGCCCAGAGAAGGGTTCTTTATAGCAAAGGAAATGAGAGGATGACGGATGAAGTGGACGAGGACGTGACATGCAGCATACCGAAACCAACGCCACTAAAATGAGGGACCCGAGTGAGGCAAAAACGAGGGTTTGGAGAAGTTTAGGGGTTAATGTTTGGTTAGGGTTTTGCCAGGTTTAGGGTTTGTGTGGGGTTGAGTGTAAGGTTTGGGTTGGAGTAGTTTTAGTTAGGATAGTCTAGGAATGTTTTCATTTATTTATTTATTCTACTGTTGAGGGTTTGAGGAAAGTAGGGTTATGATTGGTGTTAGGTTAGGGTTAAGTTTAGGGGTTAATGTTTGGTTAGGTTAGGGTTTTGGTTATTTAGGGTTTGGGTTTGTGCGGGGTCAGGTGTGAGGTTTGGGTTGGAATAGTTTTAGTTAGGGATAGTCTAGCAATGGATTTATTTATTTATTCATTCTACTGTTGAGGGTTTGAGGGAAGTAGGGTTATGATTGGTGTTAGGTTAGGGTTAAGTTTAGGGGTTAATGTTTGGTTAGGTTAGGGTTTTCGTTATGGCAGGTTTAGGGTTTGGGTTTGTGTGGGGTCAGGTGTAAGGTTTGGATTAGAGTAGTTTTAGTTAGGGATAGTCTAGGAATGTTTTTATTTATTTATTTATTCTACTGTTGAGGGTTTGAGGAAAGTAGGGTTATGATTGGTGATAGGTTAGGGTTAAGTTTAGGGTTTGGGTTTGGGAGGGGTCAGGTGTAAGGTTTGGATTAGAGTAGATTTAGTTAGGGATAGTCTAGAAATGTTTTCATTTATTTATTCTACTGTTGAGGGTTTGAGGAAAGTAGGGTTATGATTGGTGTTAGGTTAGGGTTAAGTTTAGGGGTTAATGTTTGGTTAGGTTAGGGTTTTGGTTATTTAGGGTTTGGGTTTGTGTGGGGTCAGGTGTAAGGTTTGGATTAGAGTAGTTTTAGTTAGGGATAGTCTAGGAATGTTTTTATTTATTTATTTATTCTACTGTTGAGGGTTTGAGGAAAGTAGGGTTATGATTGGTAATAGGTTAGGGTTAAGTTTAGGGTTTGGGTTTGTGTGGGGTCAGGTGTAAGGTTTGGATTAGAGTAGTTTTAGTTAGGGATAGTCTAGAAATGTTTTCATTTATTTATTTATTCTACTGTTGAGGGTTTGAGGAAAGTAGGGTTATGATTGGTGTTAGGTTAGGGTTAAGTTTAGGGGTTAATGTTTGGTTAGGTTAGGGTTTTGGTTATAGCAGGTTTGGGTTTGTGTGGGGTCAGGTGTAAGGTTTGGATTAGAGTAGATTTAGTTAGGGATAGTCTAGGAATGTTTTTATTTATTTATTTATTTATTTATTCTACTGTTGAGGGTTTGAGGAAAATAGGGTTATGATTGGTGTTAGTTTAGGGTTATTATAGTAGGGACACCGACCACTTTGGAAGGTTTTACACCAGGAAAACGTCTTTATGCTACCTTACTGTTGAGGGTTTTTGAAGGACAATCTAACAAGGCAACAACGAACAAGGCGATCCCCCCCCCCCTTTTTTTTTTTTACACAAACTTCTTCAAACCATAACAGGTTGAATTTCCATAATTGTACGTAGTATCAATGCTTTCTTTACTCTAGAGTAGAATGAGAGTATTTGATGTTTTTATCCTGACAACAACCTGTTAAGGACGTATGCTCTTTGGCCGACTGTGAGTAATAACATTGAAGAAGAATTATTATCTTATCATGTCTTATCTTTTTAGTCTATTCAAAACTGCAGTGGGAGTCCCGGAACAGTTATTTCAGACTTTTAGACAAATCCTCGTCTTGTTTTTATTATTGTGTAAGAATTTATAATAGGCCTAGAAAGACTTTTTTTTTTAATGTATGACCTGAACTTGTGAAACTGATGAGTAATTAAATTCACAACATTTTACATTTAAAATGACAGACCTAAGTTAACAAAGAGGTTTTTAATCGAATGCCTAAATTTGGAAAGTATTGCATTAATGAATGAATTACTCGCTTATGAGTGTGAATGATTACTTTTGATTTCTGGTGCAGGCATTTAGAAGCTTCTGGCACTGTTGAAGAGTACTTTTATTATCTGCAATTAACCATACTGTTCTACTACTAATAATAATGATTTTATCTCTACACACGGAACATTTTTAATACTTAAAAAGTGTTGACGTCATTCAGCATATTTGCCCAAATGTGCATTAATGACAACATTGGACAGATCGTGCAACGTGTCTTTGTATTTCACGGGTCGGCTCGGTCCATATCACCCACGAATAGCGAAAGTCTACTGTACAGTATATATTGTTATATTGAATACGGAGTAGTGATTTAAAAATGGATGTCTATGACTGAACTCACCGGTTATTTTAATTTGACTAGAAGAGAGAAAAAAATAATTCTGCCATGTAAACAAGTAGCCAGGCAAATGCTGACATTACAATGAAATGGACAAAACAAACCGCTGGGGATTTGATCTGGTTCTGTATTTTCTACCTAAGCTTGGTAGCTATCCATCATAACTAAACAAAGACAAGAAGAAATGTTGGAATATTTTTTTTTTCATTTTTAGCCATAGATCCTCAAATATTACAATGATGCCCATATGGTATCTGCTCTGCATGCCAGGACGCCGCGTCTGAAATCGTATCCCGTAGTACCTGATAGCATTAAACTGATGAGTGACTGCATGACTGAAACCTAAAAATGCAACACTCAACTTCCCATTTGAACACCGTCAACATAAGTCACCTCAACTTGACTTTCAAACAAGTTTGTGTAGGTGTGGAAGACATTTTCAGGTGCCTCATTTGGACAGGTGTGCAAATGTCACTCACAACTTGGAACAGTGGCAGCGAGCCTGTGAGTGACTTTTAAAACAACAGCTGCTCCTTCCCTTCCACCTCGGTAGCCATGTGGAAAAATTCTGACTCACCCGCTCGTGTTAAAAAAGAGCCATTAACAAATGCGTAAATATTACAGTCGGAGGCATTGCAGCGGGCCCCGCCTGTCACTCAGGGAGTGACGGACATGGAGGCGAGGTCAGCTCATGAGTCAGCTCCTCTGACCTGGTCAAATGTCTGAAAGACATCCATTGATGGACACAATGAGGTGCGGCCGCTGCACTTCTCAGGTGTCCTCCAAACCGCAAGCGCCGCATGCATACAGCAACCTGTCTGGCTTGAGCAAGACCTCATGCATACCGATTTTTTTTTTCATGTACAGTACTGTGCTCAAAAGTCTCAACAAGGTTTTGATAGGAAGACACTCTAAAAAAAACACTTGGGTCAAGGATAACCCCAATTGCAGGTGGCGGTGGGAGAGGGGGGGGGGTAATGGACAGAACAGACTTTTTGAGTTATTAACCCAAAATGTTGGGTCAATTTAAATTAATAACCCACAACCCATTTTGTGTTATTTAACCCAAAAGGTTAACAAGCAACTCAGTTCATTGGGTTTTTTTGTGGGTTAATTGAATAACCCAATTGATTTGGGTCAAATAAACCGAGCCGATTTTTTTGAGTTATTTAACTCCAAAGTTAAATTAATTTAGTAACCCAAAAAGCAAACCCAATTTTTGGGTTGTTTTGTGGGTTATTCATTTGACCCAAATTTTTGGGGTAATTTAATTAATTTAACCCAACTTTTTGGGTCAAAATGAACAAACCCAACTTTTTGAACTATTTAAAGGTTACCACTGATTGTCACATACACTAAAGTGGGGTGAAATTTGCTCACCGCATTTGACCCATCCCCTTAGGGCTGCGACACCGCGCTTGGGAATCATTTGGTGATTTAACCCTAAATGTTGGGTCAAATGAATGACCCACAAAGCAACCCATGTTTGCTTTGTTTTGTGCGTTATTCATTTGACCTCGTTTTTTGGGTTAGTTGAAGAACCCCAAAATTTGGACCCAATTTAGGTTAATTTTGACGCAACTGTTTTTCAACACTCTAAAAACAGTTTGGTCAAAAGTAACCCAATTATGGATCTACTTTCTGAGTCAATTTGACCCAACTTTCTTGGTTGTTTTATACACAATGACCCAATTTTTAGACCCAAGTAAAGGATCTGACCAATATTTATGAGTTGTTTTACACTAAAAGACCCGTTTCTTGACTCAAAGTTGGGTCAAATTGACCCAAGTAGAGGATCGGTCCACCTTTTATCTATAGTTGACCCAACTGTTTTTAGCGTGAAGTGTTGCCAAAATTCAGGTTGCATTCCATTTCAATTTAAGGAACGGTCACGTTAGCCTTGATATCTTATTGCAAACATGTACACATAAACTAATGAGAAAGGTGCAGTTTTACTACAACAAGCATGACTCAAAAAGCCAAGAGATTGTGACCCGAGGTCGGGAAATGCTGGCTAAGGAACTGTTTGATTGAATGAAAACAGTGTGCGGTCACTGACTTTAAAAGCATACGGTAGGCACATATGAGCCACATTCAGACCCCTTTCCTCAGCATCCTCATCAAAAATGTCACCACCACATCACGTGAATAGGCCTTAGTTTCCATGTTTACCTGCTACTCACAATTGATGCACTTTCATCACAGTTTTGACAAGTTAATCCCCGGTGACCCTTTTTGTTTTTCCATACCAACTGATGCCCAGTGTCTTTCCTCCAAGAAAATAAATGCAGCACCAGTTGTGTCCCATGAGGAGCCTAAATCCACACGGGAGTGTGCTTGTCTTACCTAGCAACCCGCGTCTCCTGCTCTAAACACAAAACAAGAAGCTGAGCAATGACATTCTGTAGCTGCAGGGTATCCCTAAGAACAGCAATAAAAAAAGACAGCAGATAAGAAAGTCCGACCATAAAAATCAAACGTCACAAGGCACCCTCGATGAAAGCTGCATCAGCGACTTACTGTCTGCGTAGTTTTTCCGCCTCGTGCCGTCCACCTTGCCCGTTTTATCAATGCACAGGAAGAACTTGTTGGCCGAGTAAAGCCGGCGCAGTCGCACGTCGCCCTCCAGGTGATTGTAACTTCTCGTATGCCTTTCCAACGTCCACGAGCAGTTGATGCCGCCCGCCAGAACCTGGAGGGGCTCGCGCCCTAACCCGGGGGGGCAGGCCCCCGAGGCGGCGCCGGCAGCGGCCAGCAGTAAGGCCAAGCATGCCAGGCAGAAGGCGGCCGCGCTGGGATGCCGCCGCCGCCCTGCCGAGGCCGTGGCATCAGGAGCGGGTTCGGGCGGATGAAGATGCGCGACGGATGGCGTCCATCTGCACATGGTGGGTCACGCTCCCAGGGTGCACCTTAATGTGCGAGCTGTAGGCATGCTGATGGGTGGGAGACGTCCCAGTGAGAGAGTCCTGAAGAGAGAGGGCAGCCACTCACAGGAGACCCCCCTGGATGTTGATCTTTGATTGGGGTGACAAAAGAGCTTCCTGCTTCCACAAGCTGGTCAAAGTTCCTCCATCTTCATCTGGCTTTCACATGTCTTCATTCGACGGAAGTTCCATTCTCCTTGCTGGCTCGTCCGCTCTCCTCGCAGTGAAGGCCGCCTTCCCGTCGAAAGGATAAAAGTCCTGAAGGATGATGCTTGTGGGTTTGTGCTTGTATGGATATGTATCTATCTGTATGTGTGTGCACCTTGCAATGGTCTGCCCCTTTTCCAGCTGGGGAGGAACAAGGTGCCTGTCTGAGCTGCTGACCCGTGGCTGGGAGGGAGTTGAATGAGGGTTGATGACTGACTGCGTGTGAGCGTGTGTGTGTGTGTGTGTTACCAAGAGAGGGAGGGAGAGAGCCCGTCTGCATGTGTCAGAGTGAGCGGCAGCCGGCGAGTGCGTGTCAGCTCGCTCACACGGGGCAGTGAAGCAGTAAGCCAACGGCGCGCAGCCAGCCAACCACTTCTCCGCTCAGTGGGAGCTCCGGCTGACTCGCCCTGCATTTTTATCCTGGGCTGGGCTAGCAGCATCCGAGGAGGGATGGGTGGGGGAGACGGGTGATGGTGGGTGGGTTTGAGGTCGGTGGGGGGGGGGGGGTTGTAAAGGAGGGAGCCGAGGAGGCGGGATCTACAAATTCATTCATAACCATTCTCAAAGGAATGAGGAAAGTTGACCTTTTGTAACGAGCGGCGACTGATCAGCCGTGGACAGTGCAGCTGGATAGCAAAAACTGGATGCCATTTTTAACTGTCCTAATAGAGCTTATAGGCAAAAACACCATTGCAAAGTGTAAGTGCTAAAATGGAAAAGTTCTTGAACACATTTATTTTGTCGATATCCTGAAACCGAGGGAGCAGACGGAAGCATCGCGAATCTTGCTAGCGGACGTACGTGTAACGAAGCTAATGCTGAGAAAACCTGCTTCCAGCCCCAATTGACCCCTTCAGTAAAGAAAGATCCTACTCGTCTCTCGGTCGCGTCCCGGTGTTGTGTCCTCGATCCACACATTCAGCAATATCGGCTGACATGCAAGGTGGCCAAAGTTTCAAACCACGGGCTTCTTCCGGTCTTCAAGGGGTCAGAAATGACTTTGTCTCCAACGATTAACAATGACGTAGTCATTTTTCACAGTGTCTCTCTCTTCCTCCTTTGTCAATAAGACTGGTCGTTTTTGGATCGATGCAGCCAGTTTGTCTTTCCGTTTCTGTCTGTTGCAGTCCCACAAAAATGCTTGAAATCAACTTTTATGCGGTTGAAATCATCTAAGTCTCCATTGCTTTTCATTACTCTTGACTACTGTTTGGTAACCCCCACACACAAACACACACAATGCAGGACAATAATATGTTCTATGCAGCCCCACTAGTCTAAATGTGACATTTCGGTTAATATTGTGTTAGTGGAATATGAGTTAAGCAGTAAAATACTGTAGTTTTTATCCATCTCAGGAGGCGGCCATTTTGCCACTTGCTGTCGACTGAAGATGACATCAATGTTGCTCAGGTCTCAGGTAACAGCCAATCACAACTCAGCTCAGAAACCAGGTGGGCTGTGATTGGTCGTAGCCAGAGCCCTAAGCAACTGTGATGTCATCTTCAGTCGACAGCAAGTGGCAAAATGGCCGCTTCCTAAGATGGATAAAGACGGCTGGATTTTTGCTTCATAACTCATATTCCACAAATGTTAATATTAATCAGAATGTCATGTTTGGACTAGTGAGGTCACATATAACATATTTTTGTCAAGAAATGTTTAAGGTTCACTTCCACTTTAAAAACTATACTGGTATTAGTTATAGCTAACCCCTCCATCTCTAATGCCATGACTCATACATTATTCACAATAATATCGCAATATAAACTCAAGTCTATGTATTTTTGAATGGGTTATATAGTTCTTTAGTTCTAAGATTAATTTATTTTTTTATTTACCTATGTACTTTAGTCTTTATAGACTACTCCTGACTGATTTCCGGATGTATGCACTTGATGAGACATTGATTTACCCGCTGATTAGCTGTTCATCTGTTCATCTGTGAGATTTGCTTTTTGTCCATCCAAGGCTGACGTAGTGTTGACGTAAGCAGGAAGTGAAAGAGCTAACGTGTGTTTGTGACTGTGAAGTTAAATAAGCAGTCATGCCACCACCATCCCAGCCTGGCTGCCACCTTTTCGTGACAGTTACTTTACTCTGCGTTGCCACAAACAGATACTATCCAAACTTATTCTGCTGTTAGCTTAGCAGTTAGCATGGCTTCTCTATCTCGTAAATAATTAGCCTACTCCTCATCATTGACAATAACACTTGTCAAAAATGTTGCTTATTTCCTTGCAAAGGATGCAAAATGCCAGGCTTTTTCCTCTCACAAATTCTCCCTCACTTTTCGCTCGCCCATCCCCCACTATGTGTACAAATTTGTGCATTTCCCTCCTTGCTGTCAGTGCAGGGCTCTAGTCTGCACAGTGGTTAGCAGCACTAGCTATTTAGCAGCAGTTTGTGCTGGTGGATTGAGATCCTGACGTTGACGTCACGTGTCCCAAAATGACCATTAGCGCAACCATTTTGGCATCATAGAAAAACGTGACTGCCATTTTGAGTAAACGCCAAACGCCACACTTTAACAATGAGTGTACATGGTGACTAAATCAGCAGATGCTAACTGTTACCACACGCAAAAATGTGGGGGAAATGATATGTTTTGTTCATTTGTGCTGCTACGGTTTAATAGATATTACACAGTTGAATTTAAATACTGACCAACGTCGTAAAGAAGACTTTTTATGGTATAAATGACATGGCCGATTTAGCAGCTGCTAAGTTGCTAACGTACATACAGTAATAACACTGCAACGCTTGTGTCAAACTGCCAACTTTGATGGCATTTTGAGCACACATAAAGGAGAAATAAATCTAGATTGTACAAACTTGTAAAGCCTTCGTATGATCAGATTTGAAAGAACTCACCGGCAGCAGAGGATATAATTCCACGTAGCAAAAAGAAGCACTCCAGACACTTTATCGGCAATCCAACATGTCAGCATGTATACCATGTCCTTTTCATCAAAGTGACTGTCAATACTCTTGGGCAGAAAATTGACGCATAAGCGCTAGCTTTAGCCTTCCTCGCTGTTCTAGTCCATTAACGCTGCGCAAAATAATTTAATTACTTTATTGATTACTTTATTGTAAAGTAAGTTAGTTTGACTTTATTAGTTACTTTCAGCAGTAGCCTTCAGTTTCATAGAGAACAATAGAACACTTGAAATAAGTGAATTTTAAAAAACTGTATTCCCTAAGAACACAACACACATCTACAACTTGTCATTAAGTGCCCTTAGTAGAAATGTAGTTTAATAGACTCAATGCCACTGGCCTTTAGTTTGTCAAGTGAGGTGAAAACAAGCAATTAACCTCTTGGTGGGGATGCAGAGTTGAAAGATGCTCACGTGAGGTTTCCCAGTTAGTGATGGTAATTAGCTCCTTTTAAAGAGCTCCTTTGAGCAGCACCCTGAGGCCAAACTCCACCAGTGCTGGAAGTGGGTTGCAGGCCGCACTTCTCGGAAAAAGGGTGGACAGTCACTTCACAGTCCTTTACATGCTAACTACCCCCCACCCTTCAACAACACACACCTCACCCCCCTCAGACGCGTCGTCTGCCTCGCCTCCATTTAAGACATCATAAAAATAAAACGACGAGAAAATGACGGGTCTACCAAAAACCCCTTGAGGTGACTAACCTGCAGCCTGTGTGCCATGTGTGAGCGCATTTGATCCGGCTCACCTTGCGCCGATAACTGGGGGTGTCAAAATTGGTGCATTAACTTTGAGTTAATTTAAAGTTCCATTAACGCCGCACATTTTTTTTTACGCATGAATAATGACCGCCCCTTACTTGGAAAACATGTACTGGGGAAATTCTAGTCGTAACGCAGCAGACACGTCCTCATTCAAATTTAGCAGTAATAAAATTGCATATATTCGTGGATCCTGGGGTCAAGTTGTAGTTAACAATTTAAAAAAATATGCAGAATTTCACAAGTTACTTCATGTTAAAGATTAGATAGCTCTTAATATGACAAGAGAAATACACTGAGTTGTCACCAACATCTTACAAATGCAATTACACCATCTAGTGGCAGAAAAATTACCTCAACACAAATCAGCATCACACGTTTTTTTACAGTACAGTACATCTTTTTAATTTTAATTCAATTTTATGAATTATTATGAAACTACTGGATCAATGACTAAAATATTAGTCTAACATGTTTCCACTTTAATGTTAACAAGAGCATGAAACTTGGGGAAAAAAAATATTGTACATTGTATTTACAACAGATACAAAATTAACTATTGAAGTCAGGCGATTAATTACAATTAAAAATTGCAATCGCCCGACATCCCTCCTGATAATATTAACTTGGCATAGTAAAGGGATACTTGACTCATTGCGCCATTTTTAGCAGTGAAAAGTTAATATTTTGTCCAGAATTAATTTCATCACTACATTGATTTTCATGTTACAACTAATAAGACCTTTAAAAACAAATTTTTCCACTTGCTATATATCGACTGATGATGACATCACCTGTGCTCAGGAAGTAGGTAACGACCAATCATGGCTCACCTGTTTTCTGGGTTTGGTCGGTAAAATGGCTCAATGAGTCAAGTATACCTTTAAGTACATCTGCACCAGTTACAAAAGTCTTGCTTTCACAAACATAATAATGCTCCGTTTACTTCTTGTCGATAATAGAGCTTCTAGCTGACTCGCTAGAAGCTTGCGGCAAACATTCCCAGTGGGCCCCGGTTGTCGGTCATAAGATCTCAAAGCCCATTAGCCTCCTTTTGTTTCTTACTTTGGTTAACAAAGACACAGACAGTCATTAAACTCAAATCGATGGCAAAAAGGTGAAATGGGATCACGTCTTCACTAAAAACCACAGCGAGTGACTATTAAAAGGTGCTTGGACGTGTAAAAGTCAGACAATAAAAAGTTTAAGATAAATTATTTCATTCACACATTACGTCATTGCCGGTAAAGAACACTTCTGAAAATCACACAAACACAAATTTAGTTATGTCTTCTGCCAAAATGATCTTGTTTTTAACCACATGAATCTTTCATTCAGGTTTGTCAAATCCCGAGCGCCACCCACTCACCCGAGTAGGATGCTCTCGAGTGGAGGAACCTAATCTTTTCCCAGCAGGGATCCAAGCGCCTCTGCAAGTGTATGAATGGAGATAATATCTCTATAATGAGGCCTGTTTTGTAGCATCAAAGTACTCAAAAGGGGCTGAAATCCGACCCCCCGCCCGGCCCCGACAATCCCTCAGTACCAGCGCCCTTTTATTAATTGTTTTGTCTGCCTGCTAAGTCGCCTGCTTTGCTGGCGTGTTTGCGTTTTAGCTGCTTACCCTTGACCTAGCATGTTGCAGGTTTGCGCTGCGCTGGATGGAGATTTCCATTCTTCGTGTAAAGTGTCCATTTTCTGCTCATTGTGATTAACGAAGACTCACACAACAGAAAACAAGAGCCAATCATTGATACTTCATTTTAATGAACTAGCGTCCTATGACTTTGGCTAATGAATGCTAGTGTTTTGAGTATAGTGGCACAATAGTTTCCTTTATGTTATTTTTTATATTTGTACTTATTTTTGTATTTAAGTGTATCAACACCTCTGTCATTACTTCGCTGTTGGCCTCTCACGCCTTCATAGCAACAAACAAAGGGAGTTTGCACGCTTGGACGCCGAACCGGACAGACAAACTCCCCAGGTAGCTTAGCGCTAGCTAGGACTTAGCGCTAGCTAGCAGGCCCCATAAAACGTGGATGGATTTAAAATGGAGCCAATAGCACACACAAAACTGTTTTTTTTTCTTTGTTGTCTTTTCCAATACTGTAATTAAAAACTTCTTGAAAATGAGAAACAAGATATGTCTATTTACTGCACTTGGTCGATAGCTACCCGAATCTGATTCATCAGTGCAGTAATTATCCAGTGGAAAGCTTTCTTGCTAGTCGCTCAATCAAATTTAGGTTTCTTCATCCCGACAATGACGACAACCGAGTTAACCACTAAAGTGTCTATAAGCCTGAAAGGCTGAATGTTGACTATGACCTGCTATCACTTCCCTCTGAGTGACAAGTGATTCTGTCCAATTACGATGCACTTGCGTCCAGAAAATTGACAGAACCTCAACCAAAGTCATTTCAAATGAGTCACTTGTAAAGTGTGTTGGGAACTCCGTTAAGTGGAACGTGAGTCACAACAGTCCAGTAAAGATTCCTTTAGTCTGGTTGTAATGGACTGCAGCAGACATTAAGTGTACAATGTGATGAGTAATGTTTCGTAATTGCCGTTTGTTTGAAAGTTTAGACGGAATTGAAAAATCCTTAATGTGCTGCTTGTCTCTTGAGTCCAACTAGGCTGGATTTTGATGCAGTGGAATTGTTACAGGGAAATAGGCTGATAATAACATAAAAGGACATCACAGTACAGTCAGCAAAATATAGATTATTAAGTAGATAATATGTCAAATGTAGGTAGGACGTCTGGCTCACAGTCGAGAGATTCCCGGGTTCGAAATTTGACTCAGCACCTCCTGTGTGGAGTTTATGTGGGTATTTTTTTCCAGATACTTCGGACTTTCAAAAACATTCACGTAAGGTTAGATGAAGACTCTAATTGTCCATAGATTTTAATGTGAATAGTCCTTTGTCTATATGTGCTGGCAAACATTCCAGGGTTTACTCTTACTCTTATTCTGTATTTTCCTTACAATGTACTCACAAATAAGAAGACAACAAGAGCAAAGTGTAATTACAATTAAGGAATCAAACAATTTAAAACACAAACAGTTATAATGTCTGTTATTAGCCTGATGATTAGCCACTTTCTCCAAATGCTTGTTTATTTTTATTTTTATTAGCAACCGTCTTAGCCAGAAGCTAATAAATAGGGATAATAATAATAATAATAATAATCTACATTTCTAATCATTTTTGCAAGAATGATCCTCCACACTCTAAAAAGAGCCAATTTTTTTTTTTTTTCAAATCACATGTGACCTGTTGTTGTTTTTTTATGTACAAAAATAAAGTGTAATTCCTCATCCACTACAGTAGATGGCAGTGGTGCTCTCATTTGTTTGTTTATTTTTAATATCAGGCAAACTTAAATTTTTTGTGAAAGACTAAAACAACATGTCGATAAAGTTTTTCTTTGTTGTTAAGTTGATACATGAAGCCAATAGAAAATCATTTCATTTAATCATTTTAAATGGTTTAGTCAGCTGAAAGCATTTCTTTCAAAAAATATGTTTTATATGCCCAGACTAGTCTAAACACAGCATTCTGATTAATATTGCGCAAAATCCACCTGTTTTTAATCTATTTTAGGAGGGTGCCATTTTTCCACCTGCTGTCGACTGAAAATGACATCACAGTTGTTCAGCGCTCAGGTAACAACCATCAATTTCAGAAAACAGGTGGGCAGTGATTGGTCATTGTGATGTCATCTTCACTCGACAGCAAGTGTCAAAATGGCCGCCCCCTAAGATAGGTAAAAAAAAAAAAAAACTGTTTAGACTAGTGGGGCTGCTGAGAACATATTATTCAAAATAAATTGTTTTAGTTGACGGTGGAATCGTTTTGTAAGTGAAGAACCAACATGACAAAGGTCAGTAACTCCATGTAAGTAGCTATTGTGTCTCACATCGCACACAAACAACACAGCAAGACGACATCCGCCTCAAATAGCAACACGAGCGTCCCCCCCAAATAAGTCTCCATGTTACTGTGGCCAGGTGAAGCCCTTTCAAAGACAGGCCTCTCCGCATCTGTTAAACAAATAAGGAGCCCCTACAAAGGTGTGCACAAGAATCCACATGATCAAAGTGTACGAGAATGGCAGCCTTGTCCCCGCTCGGCCATTATCAGGCCCCATGAATGCTTGTCTTCTCCTCTTTTGTCGGCCCGGGCATTGACAGTCACTCACCCGGCAATGACTGTCACACCAGCGCAAAGAGCCAGCCGCCGACAGGGGCCGACCACATCAAACGAGGCTGTCAAAGAGGTACTAGTGGCGGGGTGGGGGAGAGCGGGAGTGAGGGGGGCTCTCGTGAACCGTGGCAACAAACACCTCCCTATCCTCACCTAGGGCTCAGCGGCAGACACCCACCGCTGTGCTCTGAGCCGCTGCCTCCGCTGAGAAAAGATGTACTGCCAGGACCTCATTTCCCTCGCAGGAACTCCCCCCTGTTGCCCTCCTGGCCCTTTCTCCCTCTGTCAAGTAGCGCTTGTGTTAACCTCCAGCCTAGCGAGACACAAAGGAGAGCTAAAGTGTTTAAGAATGCTTTATGGATGCATGACAAGAGGGAGGGCGACTGCCGGGGGTCAGAAAGTATACAGGATGTGAATGAGATGAATTCACTTTTGCCTTAACTGCTGAGTCACACTTGAGTTGAGCTTTGGGATGTTTCCAAGCACGCCGATGCAAAAGAAGACGGCTGGCCGCCAAGCCGCTGTTGTTTTGTTCTTTTTCCCACAGTGATTAAAGAGTTAAAGAGTACAGTTGAACTGGTTGACTTCCAATTTGTTCCAAATCAACAGGCCAATATAAAGCCTTTAGCAATGCTACAGGCAATATTTTAAATAACGTTTTAACACTCATAACTGTCATACATGTATAAAAGAGATTAAAAGTAAAACTACTCGGCAAGATACCTGACAGAGGACATGTAATAGTGAAGAAACAGGAAGGTCTTGTAGTGAGGTCCAAGCCAGGGTCAATAGTTCATCACACCTTTTCCTCTGACATCTGTAGAACCCCACAGGTCATTTGGGATAGCATGTAGCCCCCCTCTCCTCTAAATAAATAAACAAAGAACAACTTGTCATTAGATGCATATTTATAAGAAAACTAAATGCAAACAAGTAAAAGTACTCATTTGGGGATGCCGAACATGCCCAGTGGAAACGGAAATGCAAGGTGTTTGCAGAGCAATACTGTCACCTGGTGGGGTCACTCAGTATGATTTCTTTCCTTTGAATTTGTGTTATGAATCATGAGAATTTCTGTTGCCATCTGCTTGGTATAATTTTGTTCTGTATGTTGTTTACATTTAATTTACTGGGAAGCTTGGCCCTGTCATGAAATGTCCATTTCTATGGTTATCCTCACATTGGTGGGCAACTTTGGTACCCATTATCTTCATCTTTACATTTATGAATGCAGCTTTTGTGTTGCGCCTTATTTTGCTGTTATGACTGACTGTATATTCTAGGCTAGTATGTATGTATTTGAAAATATTTTCTTTATTCCAAAAGTCCTCATTTGTGCTAAATTTAAATATTTTATTATATATACAGCGTGGAATATACCTGCTACTTTATGCAATACTCTTCAATGTTATCATTTTTGTATTTAGTTTATGAAACAAGTAATATAACAAGGGGTTGGATGAGTGCTGGCTTAAGTAAATCAGTTTGAGTATAAGTAACTTCTTACCTTAGTCTGCTTTCAATGGCTTGTGGCGACATCTGTAGGCCAAACACGGCTGAACTAGCAAATGCCAAATAAAATGGTTGGACAACAAAAAAGAAGAAGAAAGGCCGAACTAACACGTGCAGCCCTTATAACTGTATGACGAGAAATTAACGCAGCCAAATAATAAACTATCGGTACTGCTTAGCTTTAGTATTTTAGCTATGCTCGGATGACTAGCGCGAATAAGGCGCTCTTTGCATCTGCGGTCGGCTAGTTATGTCTTTACGAATGACGATAGCTCAGCGTTGCGATTAGGTTAGTCTGGGTCAAAATGGCGTCCTGGTGCGAGATGTAATGCGGTTATTCCATGTCAACATGTCACTCCTTAGAATTTGTGCCTTCGTCAAATGTCTTCATCGGCGCAGTTTGCTTGAAAAGTGTACGTCTCGTGTCCCTTTTACGGAATGCTGTCAGCGGTGTCTGTCGATGAGAAAAAGCGCAGTTAGACAACTAGCAGGTGAGGCGAATGCTGTTAAGTTTGCACGACCGGTGTTCTTGGCTGAGGGCGTTCATGTTATTGGTCTCATTTTAATTTAAAACTTTTTTTCCCCCAAAGCCAATTTGACATTGAATAAACAAGCAGACATTAAACGAATTGTGTTATCATCTTGAGTATTTTGAAGCACATAAATCAAGGCTCAAAGACAACTAATCCACTGCGGATACAATTAAACCAAATTTAGGATGTTACTAATTACTTTTTGTTGTTGTTTATTTATCCCAGATACTCATTTACAACTTCACCGAAGAAACGTTTCATTTTCAGTCCGGAAGACAGAAGATGCAAAGAAACGTGTAGTGGAACAATCTCAGCTGTTAGATGGTAAGGTATTTTTTTTACAATTAGGTGCCAGTTGTGACACAAATCGTCTTCTTTTTTTCCTCAAAAATAAAAATAAAAATCCCAAAATGTAAAGCTTAAACTATATCAATATGGTAGTCAAATTGAAGATGATGGTGACTTTTGTAATTTTACCACAGTTGTTAATTTTTATTTGGATAGATTGATATTTACGTTTATTTTACTGATTATAATCTCTCAAAGTGAAATGTGTTGCGCACCATGCATGGAGACACAAATCACTCACATGCAGGCCAAGGAAAGAAATTAGCAAGAAAAGGGCACCTCTTCAGCTGGAGGTGTGTGGAATGTGCATTGCTCAACGGCATCTTGACAAGAGCAAGGAAGCAGAATAGCATCTCCCCAAAAACTAGATGCTATTTTGGTGGGAGACTTGAACCGTGACCCCATGCAAATGCTGCATCAAAGTAGCCAGCAGCTTGACAACAGGAAACAATGATAATATCGGCTGCACAAAAAATACTTTTATGTCACTATCATAAGTTGTTCTACTTTCAAAACATCTAATAGGGTGAGCTGGAGCCTCTTCCAGCTGACTTTGGGCGAGAGGCGGGGTGCACCCTGGACTGATCGCCGGTCAATCGCAGGGCATTTATTAGACCAGTGGTTCTCAACCGCGGTCCTCAAGTACCCCTATCCAGCCTGTTTTCCATGTCTCCCACAGCAACACAGGTGTTTCAAATGATTGGCTAATCAGCAAGCTTGCATGAAGCCTAAAACGATCCTCAGGTGTGTTGGCTGAGAGGGACATGGAAAACAGGCTGCATAGGGGTACTCGAGGACCGGAGCTGCAAAAGTGTATTAGATGACATACAAGCATTCACTCATACATCTTTGGGCAATTTATTTGGAAATGCTAGTGATTAATTTGAGTTTTTTTTCCCCAAGTGCTAGAAGCCAGGATCCAGCAACTTCAACCTGATGGCCTTCTCGATTTCCAAAAAGCAAAGGTGGAATTTCTCCATCCCCCTTCATCCGGGAGACACTTCTCATCTACCAGAACTTCCACGAACACATCTCATGAGAAGCCAGACATTTCCAAATCGCCACAGAATGTCGTGAGAGAACCCTCTAAATCCCAGCCCACTCGTTGGATGGAGAAATTAACTAAAGAGAAGAAAAGCAAGCAGAAGGAAAGGCAGCGAGTTCGGGAGAATCTGAAAATCAAGGAGAAAGTGGCAGGAAAGCATCCCGGTGGCAAAGGCACCCCTGAACTTCCTGGCACTAGTTACAAAACAATATCAATCAAAAAGACTGCTGCCTTGGCTGAGAAGAATAATGAAAATTCCAACGTTCAGGCTGCTGTATCGCTAAAAGCCCCCAAAAACAAACAAAAAGACACCAAGAAGAAACCTCGGAGTGTAGAGAAGCAGATGACTGATGAGGCACTCACACAGGTGGCAGAACTGGAGAGGAGGCTTAGCCAGCAAGCCAGCCCGTGCTCCTCCTCAAGTCAAGCGGAGCATCCTCTGCAGGCTAATAACGGAGCCGTGGGAAACATGCGCCCTCGCATCGTCTCTTGGCTGGAGGCGTGTGTGTTCGCGGGAGAAATTGAGCGAGCGCAGAGTTTCTTGCTCAGCCAGCACAGAGTTCGCAGTCGACGAGCAGTTCTCGACACAGACGTCTACAACATCATGTTGCGAGTCTGGGCCAAAAAGGTGTGTTGAAAAAGTTAATGCACAATGTCAAGGACAATACAGTCGACCTCGTTCATTGCGGGGAGATATGTACAGAATAGAGCCAATTAGTGGAAAATCAGGGCCTGACTGAAAGTTTTTTTGTGGCTGATGTCAATTCCGACATTTGGCAGAATAAAATGATTGTAACCGATGAATTGGACGAATGATCATTTAAAAAATAATGAATATAATAACTTAATAACATCAAGTTAATTCTCTCTCTCTGTCTGACTTTTTTTTTTTTTTTTTTTTTTTAAGGGCTCATTGACTCAGATTGGCTGCTTATTCATACTCTTGGAGGAGGCAGGTCTGCGGCCAAATATTGCCTCATATTGTGCTGCTCTGGAATGTATGGGCCGTACTGCTAACAGCTCTTCTCGAGTTATTACTAGGTATGTATAGTATACACTGGGTGAGTTTGACAATGTCTACAGTATTGAGACATAACAGCAATTAGTGTCATGTTTTCCTATTCCCCCCCCCCCCCCCACTTTGTGTATTTTTACTTGCCACGTTTATTGTATTATAGAAGCTTTCGTTGCAAGTGCATTTGTATGGCCAATCTTGCTGGACAATGGCCTACCTCTTCCAAACCAAACTAACTCAAATATGCACCAGGCTCATTACACTCCATCATTCATCTTCTCTTGCCGTCTTCGCTTCTCGGATGTTTACGTTGTACAAAGCTTGTTTAAGAATTAAGAAAAGAAAAGAAGAGAATTATCCAAACATGTCACAGAGATAAATGTCTCTTCCTCACATATTATTTATTAATAGGGGTGTGAATTGCGTAGTACCTGGCGAATCGATCCGTATCACGATTCATCGGTCACGATTCGATTTAATGCCGATTAATCCCCATACAAATCTATAAATAGATTATTGCGATTTTTTTTTCTTTTCTTTTTTTTTTTTTACTCAAATTTAGAAAATACTAATCAGTAAATTTGTACATGTACACTGTAAGATTTGTATCAAAATGTATTTATTTATCTGAAACATCAGGCTTATAACTGAGCTACTGTATTTAACAAACAGGTTGCAGTCTGTTTCATGTTTGAACAGCCCTGAAATAAAATATTAAGTCTTAATGTTCCATTAATAGAACATTCTTTCATGCTTAAAGTGTGAACCCTAACCCTAAGTAAGACGTTTTGTTGAATATTTCCATAAAAAAGTGATATTTAAACATCGATTATAGATATAGAATCGATTTGAGAATTGTGCACTGTAAGATCGCGATATATTGCCGAATTGATTTTTTTTTAACACCCCTATTTATTAAAAATATGTTCCTTGTTAGTACATTGCTGTCCTAATTTTATTGATCAAGAATAGATGACTACATTCCATCCATTTTTTATAGCACTTGTCCTTATTAGATTCGCCAGCGTGCTGGAGCCCATCCCAGCTGACTTTGAGCGAGTGGGCTACATCCTAGACTGGTCACCAGCTAATCACATGGCCCATATAGACAAACAGCTGTTTTATTTATTTATGTATTTATTTCTTTATGTTCAAAATGCTTTTTGGCTTTAGCTGCCCACACACTTCTTCTTGAGTCAAATGAAAGGAGGGATTCCAAACCTGTTTTGTGATTTAATGCTGTAGTTCTGGTTTTGCCCTCTAGGAGGCAGTGTAACTAAACACCGATCAAATTCTACGCTGGTGGACTAGGAATTTTGGGGGTCATTTGTATGCTAGTGACTGGCCGCAGGTTAGCATGTCGGGTCATGGCAGTAGGCCTCGAGGAGATTATTTTTGAGTTAACATTTTGCTGACACTGTCACCGTCCATCTCCCTCTGGATCCGGTTTACATCTCCAGTCAGGCAGAAGAGGCTTGTGTCAATACAAGCATAGTCATTGATATTCTCCAACTGTTGTCTGTAAACAATGAATAAAGTTTGTAGCGGACCTTTTATGTGTGTGACTGCATGTGTATGCGTGCAGGTGCTTGAACCAGATGGAGGAGGATGGCTTCTCGGTGGACGATGTTTTCAACCAGTGTGTGTTCCAGCTTGATGAAAGAGACATGGCACTGAAGGCTGTACGTGTCATCCACGCCGACTATCAACCCGCCTCGAACCTCACCCCAAGCCAAAGCCCCCCTTTGTTGGTGCAGGATCTTTACACAAAGGTATCTGACTCATGTCATTTAAAAAAAACAACCACATATTTTTCTACTGTATTTGGGTGCTGGTGCAGAAGTTAAAATGTGCTTAATTCTCAAAATAAACATTAAATGGAGGCTATCATCTTTAATACAGTTAATACACAGTGCAGTTGTTAAATCCAATTTCTCCAAAGTTATTTGCTGTTTCCTCAAGTAGATGCATTCCTCTAATTGTTCACCAGGTTTGGCATCCATTCAAGTAAAAATGTCGTGCCTTAAATAGACCCCCCCTGGGGAAAAAACAACAACAGGGGGTGCCACTAGATGGCTGTAAATGCCTTCACACAGACTGATGGCTCCAAGTGGAGCGGTAGAAGTCATTACCGCAACATAAGCCGCCTGCAGAGCAGTCGGGGGATAGTAAAGCTGAGTGCTGAAGCTAAATATTTTTTTTTTAACCTTTATTTACACAAGTTAGAACAAATTCTCATTTCCAATGCCAATCTGGCAGCAGACAACAGTAAAACAATGAAATAAATGCAAAAACAAATACACAGGGCAACCGTGTGACATTGATATACAATAGTTTCATATTGAGTTACATCATAGCACATGAGTTTCTCTTCTCTTCTTTTAACCCTGTAAAGCCTGAACCATGAAATATAAATGAGAGAAAATTCTGAAGGTCTCTGGAAAAGCCATCGGCTGGGTGATACTGCCCTCTAATGGATTATCTGTGCAATGCATGTGTCAGATCATATACGTCAGGGTTTTAAATGGGGGGGTGTATTTATATTCATGAAATAGAGGGCTCAAAGTGTCTTGTATTTAATATGATACGTTTGGCTTTAAAGGGTTGAATGAAGATATTTCAAGATGTCAACGTTTTTGTGACAATATTTTCTATGTTGCTGTAAACACCAGGAAGACACGCATAATTCAGTATGCAAAGTGTTTTGACTAACACAGATTGGTTGTTCCGGCGATGCCCTTATCCATGCAAGAACCCTTGTGATTTGGAACGTCTCTCACCTCTTTGCCCCCGTCTCCCCCACCCCCTCTTCTTTTTTTTTAGCCTCCACTACATTCTTGCATCCTATTTGCTTCGTTGAAGCTCATTGTGTCTTTGTTGACTAGCGAGAGTTTTTTTCCGTTTGTTTCATAATTCACATTCAACTGACGTCACTGGCGAGCGAATGGCTGAAACGCTGCCCAAATAAACTGGCTCGCTCGATAGTGGAATAGCAAACAGGACGGTCTCTCGTGGAGCCTCGGGAGACCGTGTTGGTGGCAGAAGCTCAAGCTCATTAGCATACTATTTGCTCTGTGTCACATGCTCATATAAAATGCAGTTTGATTTTGGTTCAACTCAGAGACAGTCCTTGCTCCTTCACTCCCATACATTACGGCCATGCTAAATAAGATGATGAAATAAAAATACAATGCATTGATGAGTATATTTCTGACCATTTGAACGTTTGGAGTGGATAGTTGCCAAAATAGGCTGCTAACACGTGACCAGATATTAATTATTGTATGTGCATGCCTCTGTGTTTTCAGAGGGATAACCACCAGTACCCTAAGCTGGATTTCACTCGAGAAGAGCTCCAGGAACGTTTCAAACTCCAGCTCAATATGGAGCAGGCCTGCACAATCACCATTGACTCTGTGGAGGCAACCAAGCCTGTCACAGAAAACATAGCTAAAATGGTAAGCCTCCTGCTAACTACCAGCCTAATCTAGTACATTCTAATGACCTACAGCATTTACTAAAAACAGGTAGGTCAGTATTATTTAGGGAATTGAACGTTTGGTTGGACTGGGGCGGGGGAAAAAAAGTGGTCTTTTGTTTTATTTTCACTATTGACACATTTCTGAGGGCACTTATTGTCCACTACAAGTGCGGAGGAGGCAAACGTCATATCTTTCTTCTAACAGTGGCATTTAAAGTCCAGGCTGGCTCGTCGTCTGCCTCTGCAGATGGGCTACGTGGGAAGCGAGTAAGCTGAGAGTCCCTAGTGGCCAGGAAGCATTTACAGACGGGCAAGCAGGCAGGACAGAATAATAATGTATTGTAATGGAGGAACCTGGATAGGAGGCAGTGAGAGTCACCTCAACATCCACCAGTCAGACTATCACAACTTAAAACTACTATACTGACTTGCTAAAAATCTTTGAAAAAACATAAAAAGTATGAAAACACTCAGATGGGCATTTATATTCATAAATTCATATATTCAATCCAACTTAGTGGCCTTGTGGTAGAGTGTCCGCCCTCAGACTGGGAGGTTGTGGGTTCAATCCCCGGCCGGGTCATACCAAAGACTATAAAAATGGGACCCATTGCCTCCGTGCTTGACACTCAGTATAAAGGTTGGAATTGGGGGGTTAGATCTCCATGTGATTCCCGAGCGCAATCATTGCTGCTCACCGCTCCCTCACGGGATGGGTCAAATGCGGAGAATGAATTTTGCCCCCACTTAGTTGGGTGTGACAATCAGTGTAATTTACTTTACCATTACCTTATATTGACAGTAGGACCGGGCCGGCCCGCGAATAGCAAAATGCACCAGGAAAAAGAATAAAACATATATTGTTATAAATTGCACCGGATTATAAGTCACATTTATTTGGAAAATGCATTTTAGAAAAACAGTACAGCTAAGACTGGCACCCAAAATCCCCACCTTTTTTTTCATATTGATGACAGCGAAAGAGTTCCAGTTGGATTCAAAACTTCAACCTCTAACTATGGAAAAGTTTTTCTTTTTCGATGAAAATTGCTTACCTGAACTAGAATCCCGTGCCGCATCATGGCCAAGGTTATTGCCGTCTTTTTGTGCTGTCAATGACAAATCATTGTAGTGGCGGACGCCGCTTGCTAAATAAGGTCGTGGTAATGTACCAAGAGTATGCTTGTTAATATCACTCAGGGATGTGATTTTTCCGCTAATTCGCGGAATTCCGCTTTTTTTATCTCCCAAAAAAAAAAATCAGATTTTTTTTTTAATTTATTTATTTATTTATTTTTAGTTGTTCATTGTGTATGCACATGACTCCGACAGATAACATCTTCTGCTATAACAAAGACATTTGTGGTATGTTCTAATATGAGTTACTTTTCATTTGGTCATGATACAATTATTTGTTCATGAAATTTGAACTCTTCAACATTATTTATGTGTTAACTTAGTAATCACATTAGTTAGATATGATGATATTCTCTGTGATAGTTTTTAAAAGCAAAGGCAGTCCAATGTTTTTGAATGTGACTGATTTTGAGTTGACTAAAACTGCCATTTTATATGGGATAGTTCAATATACATTGAAAATTTATGCTGTTGTTTTGTCTGTTTATAAAAACACGGAAAACCCATGAGCTCTGGGGGGCAGCGCCCCCCTTGTCCCCCCACCAGGGCACTGCCCTGGACCTAGCTGGGTGCCGGCGGCCCCCAGACCCCCGGCTAAATTTTCAGATAATTTCACTTTGGTCAAATCACATCCCTGATCACTCCAAGTTTTGTTTGACTTTAGAGCAGGAATGGGCAAACTCGGTCCTCGAGGGCCGGAGTCTTGCAGGTTTTGGAGGTTTCCTTCTTCCAACACAGTCCAATCTACAGGATCGTTATGAGAAGGGAAACATCCAAAACCTGCAGGATTCCATCCCCCGAGGTCCGAGTGTGCCCACCCCTGCTTTAGTGGAATGGTTACCCCCAAATTTTGGTCTTCTTTCTACAGTTTGGAAATGTAGTATGGAACTTAATGATTGGTCTTTGAGCCTCTTTTAATCAAAATGGATGTTGTCCCAACAAAATCGATAGATGACATCAGCAGCCATGATTTGGCGTGGTGTTGAAAAGTGACAGCTGCTTTCGACACAAACAGGGAAGGAGAAATAAGTGTCAGGTGTTAAAGTTCACACTCTTGTTCCAGCAACACCCTGACAATACAACAAAGGTACTAGCAGTGTTGTTGACTGCTGTTGCGATCACAAGCAATGTCGTCCTTTTTAGAGGGCGTTACTGATGGAGCAGCAGGCTCAGTGGCGCAAGGCCCTCCTCCAAGCCTTCAGGCAGGGCAAAATGATCCTGGGGAAGACCAACAGCAAGGGCTTCAAACTCAACCTTTATCCATACCTCTGCCTGCTGGAGGACAACGTCTACGTGGATATCATGATACAGGTAATGCATCCCGCCAACCTCAGCCGGCTGCTGTCCTGTGATTGGTCGACTGGCACGCCTCAATATTTGCCGCTGTGTCCTCACCAGAGCATTTTCAGCATGCCTCCCAGCGGAGAGTCCCTGATAACTTTAGCCAAAGATTTGGGCAGCCACGTCGACACAAAGTATTCAGTCCGCCAGAAATACAACAGTCAGATGGTGGAAAAGCTGAGCAGCATTTACAACGCGTACGCAGACCTGCTAGCCAAAGACACCGAGGTATGCACGAAAAGAACGACGGAAACGAAAAAGCCCAGCGTTTTCAAGTCAACTGTTTTTCATTCCCTCCTTCCAGGCGTACAACGTCCTTCCCCGGGAGGAGTGGTGCAAGCTGGAAACGGCGCACCCATCAGGGCCCTCGCTCCAGGGTGGCAAAAACTCCTGGCCGTACCTGGTTACGTTGGAGCTGGGAACGTACCTGCTTGATCTGATGGTCAAGAACCTTAAGATCAATAGCGACATCCTGAACCCGTCCCTCGAGAGGAAACGCATCCCCATCCTTTATCACATGTACACTTTTCGCAGCACCCGACAGGTATCATGTCAGTGGAGTGCCTCTCTCCATCACAATACATTTACATTTTTTGTTCAAAAATTTCGAGTTTTAGTCATCGCAAAAAAACAGCATTTTCATGGATTATTTATACCTGGAAGCATCTGAATACACTTGACCTTAGCTTTTTTGTCACTTTTAAATCCGTGTCACCTTGTGCACCCTAATATCAAGCGCGGCGCTCCCATGAGGCCAAATTATAAAACTGCTTACCCTCCCGCACAAAGAATCCAGGCTAATCCCTTTTTTTAGTGTCTCCCTTTGTAATTGGCTTGCTGATTGGCTGCCACCAGACTGCAGGAGGGTTGACATAACCGTGTCATGGGAAAACGCGAGGGAAGACTTTGAGGACTCGATGCGCGACTGGCGAGATAACGGAGCTTTCACCTTGCGCTTACGAGGCAGTTCTAGCTCTCGCTGCCTTTGCCGTGACTCTTCTCTTCTCCCCGCCTTTGCTCTCTTTGGAGGTTAGCTCATCAGGGGAGCCGCCTAATGACTTTACGACACAGCATGACCATCTGAGTGGTACAAAGCAATGTTTGGCTTATTTATTTTTTACTGGTCGGGTTGCTGTATTTCTTCCCACAAGACACATTAATTAGAAAGCCACAACCAGGGGGAACTACAGTGTATCAACAATAGCGAGGTCATTCATTTTTGTGGCTATAATTCCAGGCATTTTTATTTTTGACACAGGGTCCGACATTAAGCCTTTTTTGGGTGGCGGCCCTGCCAGAACAGGCTTTGGCTTGATTTAAAACAATACTTAACGTAATTCGTAAATGAGGCTTACCTGTGGATGAAATAGTGACGTACAGGCAATCAAAGCAGCCGCTACAACTGTCAAAATGAATTGATTAATCGACTAGCAAATTAATCAACAACTATTTTGATGATAGAGTAATCGTTTGGAGCCATTTTTAAATTTAAAATTGTCCAAATGCTCTGATTTCATTATTCATTGTTTTTTAGTCTTTCATGAAAGAAGACTGATTATCTTCTGTTTAATCAAAATAAGACCATATCGTGATAATTATCATATCGTAACCTTCATATCGTCATATCGTGTTGTGATGTTATATCGTTACATCCCTAGTTAATAAACAGTAATCAGGGGAAAAAAATGCTTTTGTAATACACTTGACTGCAAAATTTAAATGAATCTGATTAGTCGATTGAAAAAATCGATAAAGTAATCGATTCTAAAAAATATTCAATCGTGCCAGCACGAGTAGCCGCACAAACGAATTCCCACACTTTGTTCTCCCCAGTATATCGATAGTGTGATTTAAAACAATACCTAATGAAAATCACTATTATATATGCCGGCCTGCCATTTGATGAAGCAGAGACGTGCGTCGTCTTCGTGACCAAAATGTAACGTCAGTGGGCGATATCAAGACAGCAGGTTAAAAAAACATTGACACACTCCACTCCCCAATATGCATATATTGTGATTTAAAGCATTACTTTAAAGCATTACCAGAATACACTCGAGTAAGCAGTAACACGTCAATGAATGGGGCCAATCGAGTACGTGAGTAAAAAGCGCAAAGCCGGTTGATCGTTTAAAGTGGAGCCTCAAAACCTGATACAGGGCCACATTTTTCTGTCTTTCCTTTTAGCGTGACTGTTACTTTAAGGGCTCTTGCTGCAATCCGAAGTTTCGTCCACGTGCTGACCTTAGCTCTCTCCCCTCAGGTGGGCTTCATTAAGCCCCACCCCCTCCTCACTCAGTTGCAGCAGGACGCCGTGGAAACCAAACTGACCTTTGACTCCGCCGTGATGCCGATGCACTGCCCTCCTATACCCTGGACTTCGGCCAAGTTTGGCGCTTACTTGCTGTCCCCCGCCAAGCTGATGCGCAGCGTGCACGGGGCCACCCAGCACGAGGAGTTGTTGGAGGGATGCCAGAACCTTCACCCGGTCATGGACTCCCTTAACCAGCTGGGCATTTGTGCCTGGAGGATCAACAAACCTCTCTTGGACCTCATCATCTCCATCTTTAACGATCGAGGTAGCGACACGCTAGATATCCCCCCTCCTCTGTCAGAGGCCCCCAAAATTCCAAATTTCAACCGGCACGACCCCTCTTACACGAGCAGCGAGAAGGCCCACATGAAGCGAGAGGTGATGAATGCCAGGAAGAAATGCGGCGAGATGCACAGCTTGCGCATGGACGCTCTCTATAAACTCTCCATCGCCAACCACGTCAGGGACGAGGTCTTCTGGTTCCCGCATAATATGGATTTCCGGGGACGCACGTACCCCTGTCCTCCATACTTCAATCACCTGGGAAGCGACGTGACCCGCTCCATCTTGCTGTTCGCAGAGGGGAAGCCGCTTGGGCCAAAGGGCCTGGACTGGCTCAAGATCCACTTAGTCAATCTGACAGGCTTGAAGAAGAGGAGCTCGCTGCAAGGAAGGCTGGAGTTCGCCAACTCTATCATGGAGGACATTCTGGACTCTGCTGACCACCCTTTGAATGTGCGTCTATCTTTGTTGTTATTTGCTTCACATTGTTCCTAAGGTGAACTGTGAGGTACAGTAGATGTACTGCTTTACAATACTTTGTAGTCGTTATAAATTCATTATCTTTCTCATTTGTAGTAATGTGTAAAAAAAATATATATATATAGGAAAATTTTTAAATTTGAAATAATTAATCGGTCCAGCCGTCGTGACAACCACCAGGGGACTGTGTTGCCAATTTTCCACAACATACCCCCAAACTCTTTAACTCATTTAAACCCCCAAATGTATAAATATGTTTTTTAGTATTGTGTCATGCACTCCCTAAAAACGTATTTATTTAATATTGTGTCATGCACTCCCAAAAACGTATTTATACGTTTTTATGTTTTTTAAATGCTAGAGCATGCTTTGATACAGCTTCTGACATGAAGAGGTTGCTTAAAGCAATGGTAGTTATTACAAAAAATGGCCAGCAGGTGGCAGCAGAGTATAAGAGATCAGCCAGGGCCAGCTATTTTTCCCAGTATTTTCAACAGATTTGTGAATAATGATGAAACTTAGCTATATTCGAATGCTAATTGCTGCAAACAGATTAACAGATACTCTTTTTCCTGATGAAAGAAGAAAAGTATTCTGTGGACCTTGTAAAATCAGTCAAAATCCAGTACAACAGTCGGGAGCAAAGGGGGTTGCTTCAGTGAAAATGGCTGGGGGTGATTGAGTTGATGATGAACCACTAATGTGCTTTAAAACATGAAGACAGTAAAACATTCAAGTGACGTGACCACATGTATAGCATGTGGCCAATTAGCGGGTTACCTGCCTTGCCATTAGCCTAGCAGCCAATGTATGACGCAGTCTTCCTTTCTATTCTACATTCTTACATTTTTAAAGTTCTTGTCAGCTATTAAAATCGAAGTAACGTTTTGTCTATTGGCTTGATATAAAATATGCATGCGTTGTATGGCACCTCATGCTTGTGTTTGTCTCCTCAGGGTAAGAAATGGTGGATGAGTGCAGATGAGCCGTGGCAGGCTCTCGGCTGCTGCATGGAGATCGCCAGCGCCGTGAGATCTCCGGACCCAACGCAGTTCATATCTCATTTTCCTGTGCACCAGGTACCATCAATGTTTTCTATCCATCCATTTTCCATGTAAAAAATATTGTTTTGCTGGCACTGACTGGCAGTGTTGGGAAATTAGCTTTAAATGTAATTAGTTATAGTTACTTGCTCAAAAAAATAACTAAGTTAGTAATTGAATTACTTCATAATAAAAAGAGTATTTTCACTACTTTAAAAAAATACATATATATCAAATAATTTAGATTTTTTTTTAAATCACACTATCATTATTATTATTATTATTATTATTATTATTATAACGTTGGAACATTGCTTTCACTTCCTAATCCTTTGGAAGTACGATATTCATTTGGTTTCTCTTATCATCAATTCTAGGAGATAGCCACTAAATTTAAAGTTTTACTACCATTCATGTTTTCAGCTGCGCTTTTAAAGGGCACATTAAAATTAACTATCTAAGACCGCACTAACCTTTTTGGACCATTTTTCTGTCGATAAAGTGCCAGGGTAGTGCTACTTACTGAATGGACCTTTGACACTAAATCATCTGTCATTCAGAAGCATTTGGCTTCTTCAAAATAGACTTGCATTCAAAATCAAATTAGATTTGAATTGACAAAAAAAAAAAAAAAAGCTCCCAGGTTTTTCCAACCTATCGAGGGATAGAGAATGACGTCTCTGGAACATTGCCACTTGAATCATGTTGATGAATGTGCGCTGTCCCTGACGATGAAGCGTGATGTGGAACATGAGGAGCTCGAAGGAAATCTCATGCATCGTCAGCCAGACAGCATCCAGGAACATTACAATTGTATTTACATGGTAGGGCTGATCTATTTTGGGGGGGTCGGGGGGGAATAATCCATTTTGCAAGCAATCGTATTGCCGCGTTTCCATTGGTATTGATATTGCTGTAGTTTTTTATTACGAAACAGGCCCTGTAGCTGAGTTTTATCATTATTGCAGTATGTATTCTTTTTTTGCGACATTTGTTTAGTTGTGTAAAGGGAGTTTAAAAAAAAAAGTGCTTCTGCCCTGATGGAACTTCAAGCAGCTTCGCTTGTCCTCAGCTGTACCTCACAACATGATTTAACTAAGTTGAGCAGTTGGAGTTTGTACAGTACTTCCACATTTACTGTCTACTAATCTCATTCATGGCTCGTAATATGTGGTGTGAAAAGTAAATGCAATAATGGATCTTCCCTACTAGTGCCATAAAGGTGCAGTCTCATTATAAATGCTGTATAGAGGATTGCTGTGAATTAATTAAAGTGATAAGAATAATGAATGAGGTCCTCAGTTAATTGTCTATGGATGCAGCATCCAGTTCATATTTTAGCTCAGGATTATGATATTCATTATTCAATTAATTATTAATCAATGAACACATCTGACCATCTGGGGAAATATTCCGTCCTTTTATTTTTCCTTTTTTTTCAATCTGATATAACAACCTCCACCGTTTCTCGACACTGGTGCTCTCCTGCGCTTCATACGTTCTTTTAATTGTCCATTTCCCCTCCACGCACACCCGAACCGCATCCTCCATCCATATTTCGGCTCTAATTTCCATCACATGGCTGCGTTTAATCTTCCCTACCGTCTCCTCCAGGACGGCTCCTGCAACGGGCTCCAGCATTACGCCGCACTCGGCCGAGACGTTATTGGCGCCACGTCAGTCAACCTGGTGCCCTGTGACGTGCCGCAGGACGTGTACAGTGGAGTGGCGCAGCAGGTCAGAGCACAACTCAACTTGAGTGATATTCACCAGATGCGGAAACAGACTGTGCTACATATATGTAGCTGTACAGTACACTCATGGGTCGCAACATAAATCATACATGTCGATAAATTTACAGTAAATTAATGCAGGTTGTGGATGTTGTTTACAGTGGTGTTTTTTTTTTTTAAATGTCTTGTCCAACCCCCAAAAATTCAGCATGATGTATGAGGTTGATCAGAAAGTTTCAGGATTGGGATCACAAAAGATACAGTAATTCCTCTCCATCGCGGGGTTTACGTTCCAGACCAGCCCCGCAATAAGTGAAATCTGCAATATAGAAATACTCTATTTAAATACACCCTAGGTGTGTTTTTTTTCTTTTCTTCATTTATGGCACTTCATTTTCTCTACATATAACAATAACACATTTAAACACAAGAGAGCAAGAGTAATGGATAAGTCAAATATATTCTACAAACTGTTACAATGTACTAATCCCTCCATGCGTTTCCAGTAAACAAATCTTGCTTTTCCACACTAACAAATTAAATTTACCATCTCGCAATATAATCATCAGTAATCATGCCCAAGGATGTACATCATAAAAATTAGCCTACAGGCGTTGCTTTCTGTTGGCGTAAAAAGCAGGATTAAAGAGGATGTAATCAATAATCGTCAGCAAAAACTAGGGTGAGCTAAAATACTGTACTTCCTGTTTTCACTCTTCTTGAGTCAAATTTACAGTATCAAATGACATAATTTCCCGCCATCTTGTGTTCAACAATGGAATTACACCCAAACTGAATGGGAGAACCAAATACTGTATTCACTGTCCCCTCAAAAAATCTGTGAAATAGCAGGGCTCACAAACACCGAACTCGGGATTTTGGGGGATTTAATGGAAATTTTAATTTCAAATGTCACAGAATCTCTTAATCTCACAGAATCTCTCTGTTTCCTGAGTTTGGTCATGTGACGTTAGCAAACTGAGCTGTGATTGGTCATTAATTGAGCCCTGAGCAACTGTGATGTCGACCTCAAGTGGCGAAAGGTGGATGGATAAAAACAGGTAGATTTTGCTGCTTGATTTATATTCTACAAATTCAATAATCGGAATACCGTGTTAAGACTAGTGGAGGCGCGCATGCAACATATTCTTGTAAAGAACATTTTTGGGTTGACTTCCCCTTAACTCTTAATTCACTCCCAGCCATTTTCACTGAAGCAACCCCCTTCGCTCCCAGCTGTTTTACTGGATTTTGACCGTTTTTTTGTGTTCTATTGCTATAAAAACATGGATCATACCAAAAGAAAGATTAGAGTCTCTAGCATAAATAAATAAAAACTTAAAAAATGTATAAATGCGTTTTCGGGACACTGGTAATATTTAAAATAGAACGTATTTATACATTTTTGGGAGCAAATGAGTTTAAAAGATTAAAAATAAATAAAGAAATATTTTTTTTAAGAGCCCAATCTTTTCCCCCCGATTCCGATTAGCTAAAAATGACGTCATCGGGATCGGATTTGAACTAAATCTTGTGTGGCACCAGTTTGTAACTTTTCTGACATGTCATACAACAACACAGTACTGCAAATTACAGATAAAGGGTACGTACATGCTTTTTTGGAGCAGTCTGAACAAAACATTTGTATTCTTTGTAGAACACACTGTGTTTGGGACATTGTAATTGGAAACAGAACATGCTGCTACACGTGATGATGATAATCATGTATTTGTCATAAGACATAGTGAAGCAGCATGCGGCCCCATTGCTATTTTTGAAGGCTCCTTGCACTTTGTGCGCTTTCTCTCGGCGACTTCTGTGACAATAAATAGACTGAAAAAAGAGAAAATTCCATCGTCGTTTCGACTAAAGTAGCGTTTTACCACAACAAATAGTGACAATTACTTTCAAGACAGCATGGTGTAAGAAGTGATTGTGCACTTCCTAACCTTGTTGCCTTGATTGCATCAACTTGCAATGGGAGTCGTCTGCCTCCCGTTTTCCCGCAACAATGGCAGTGATTGTGCTCCCCGCCCCACCCGCTTTTGTGTTTCAGGTAGAGGAGTTCCGAGCCCAAGACGCCGAGAAGGGCCTGAAGATCGCCCAAGTCCTGGAGGGCTTCATCAGCAGGAAAGTGGTCAAGCAGACTGTGATGACCTTGGTGTACGGGGTCACGCGCTACGGAGGAAGGCTTCAGATAGAGAAGCGCCTGAAGGAGATTGATGAGTTCCCAAAGGTACGGTAGCGAGCGAGGTGAGGGGAAAGGGTGGTGGGTGGTGGGGGGTTTCCCCTCACACTACAGTCTGGTTTATTTTTAGCACAGTCTCTGCACAGGATCTCCTCCACTGTATGTGGGGCACTTAGCACCTCTCTGCTGAGGACTGTTCTGCTTCCGCACATTTATCGCGCAGATGCCAACAACTTGAGTATATTTTCATCATGTCACTTTGACCTTGACACAGCATATTTACAAGAACAGCCACTTCCAGTATGCACACACGCAATCATAATGCAGTGAAATATTAGACTTGTATGGTTGTATCAGGGAGGCCCGGCTGGAGTGGACGGGAACAAACAACAGACACGTGATACCGCGCTGCTATTTTTAGTCCGGCACGGCCACAAATGGTTCCTCTGTGGTCATCGCTCATTCTTTAGGTACCATCTAATCTTCTCAAAAAATAAATAATTATATATATATATATATATATATATATATATATATATATATATATATATATATATATATATATATATTAATAATAATAATAATAATAAAAAAGGAGAGCAATAATGATGGCATGTCAAATCGGTAAAATTACCGAATGAACAATACTGAGCTCTCCCAAAAAAAAAAAAAGGACCATCTAATCTTCTCAAATCAGTGGCATTATACCAAAAGTTGATCTCATTTCCAATGCGGATGGGATCTACATGGCCACGCTATCTATTATTATCTCACTCTCAGGAGTGTTGTTGCAGATGACTTTTGCATCAGGACCTCTAATTGCTTCATCAGGGAATTTTTGGGAGAAGTGTTAAATGTGACTGATGGCAGCACGGGGGGCTCCATGGCTGATAAGGACATACTGTACTTACATAGGAAATAGTCCTAATTAGTCTTAAATCTTCTCTTGCTTTTTTAATGTATGCACAGTGGAAGCTCCAAAGTCAAACTGCAAACAATTTGGAATAGCGCAAGGTTGGGCTGCAAAGCTTAACTCCATTATTATGGTGCGAACAAAAAGGGTGCGTTTGATAGCAAAGGGAAAAGAATGTAATGGTAAGCACAATAATTTAATTCAAGGATGAAGAACATTATCAGCGTAGACAAATTAAATTTACATGGCATAGCCTTATTTAAATAGCAAGCATAATGGATAATGACTACCTACAAAAGCACCAGGAAATCTACAGTATTTCCCTGTTCAAGGGTGAGTTTTACTTTTTTAGTCTTTTTTTTTTAAATTATTTTTCATAGTGGTTAACTTTTTCTGATATTTGTATGACAGTTAAAATGTTACTTAAAAATATATTTAAGGATTAATGCAGGAATAAATTCACTTTTCCTGTGGAAGTGTTTTCTTTTTTTTTGTTGAACATTTTTGGAGCCATGTCTTCACCTGTATTTAATTTTAGAAAATAATAATTTATATTATATATACTATAGCATATCGTCTTTGTCTTTCAGGAATGTGTTTGGGAAGCATCTCACTATCTGGTGCGACAAGTGTTCAGTGGCCTAAAGGAGATGTTTACAGGGACAAGAGAGATTCAGGTGGGTGTGTTAGTCCTCATTTAAGCCCTCAGTGTCATTTCCAAGGTTATCAGTACGTCTTAAAAAGTTAAATAGAAACTTAAACAAGTAAATACCGTAGTATCCTTAGTGAATATTTTTTCCCAAAATTTAGAAATACCTGAAATCTTCAACTTTCACAGTTCTTTTTTTTTAATGTCGAACAAAAACAAAAGGTTCAGAAGGTTCCCAGGGTCAGCAGCATCTCTTATAAAGTTAACTGAAAATTTAAATAAATAGTTCCCTGAGATCACGATAGTTTTAGCTTTACCTTTTATTGGCCGTCAAATTTTCATAAAAGAACAATATTCATCAAAATGCCCAATATCAGCGCCAATAATCGGTCTGGCCGATTATCGGTCTATCTCTATACATTTGCCAGAACAGGCAGCTATTTTATCAGATAATCAGATGTCCTTCGTTAAAATTAGTGAAGCAGCTTTGGCCAAATTATTTTTCGGCTGCTCTTGAATTTTGAAACGCAAACTTCGTTGCTAAACCGCTTATTTTGAGCTTTGGCTTTTTTGGGGCGGGAACATATGAATACTATTTTAATTCATTCCAACGGGGGGACATTTATTTGATGTACAATAAATTGAGTTAAACCCTGAAGAAATGAATGAAACTCGTAAGTCACGCTACCACTGTACAAGTAATTGCCACAACTTTTATGACCATATATTTCAAGTTTTACTCAAGGGCACCTCGAAGAGAGCTAAACTGCCGCCCCCTTTTTGTCAGATGCAACAGATCCACAAATATTATTCCACAGTTGAAATCTACTGCAGGCAACTTGTGATGAGTGGCTTCCAGCGCCACACAGTCATACTTTCCTCTTATTAACTCTTTGACTGCCAAAAACGTTAAATAACGTTTAGTAAAATCCTATGGAGGAGTGCCAAAGACGTTAAAAGACGTTTGTTTTAAAACAGAGGTGAAACTAACCATTTTCTATTGTTGATTACTCAGAAACGGAATAAGGTAGAAACAAACTTTTTTTTTCCTGATGAAAGATCAGAGTCCAATCTTTCATTTGGTAGTATGTGTGTTTCCATAGTCCAAACACATAATGTTTTGTGGACCTTGAAAGATCAGTCAAAATGCTTAAATCGGCTGGCACTGGCGACATCCCTTTTCTGAAAACGTCTGGCAGTCAAAGATTTAATAACTTGTTCCTGGCATTCCTGTTCCTGTACATTCATCACATGGGCTCCATTTGTAGCATCAGAACTTGCACCTGCTGGGGACTTTGTGCATTATCTTCACAAGCAGAGCGCGTCCCGGTACGCTAATAGAACGCCGTGGTGCCCGGCGCCGTGGTGCTCCTCCTCTAGGGATTGAGCGGGGACAGCCCGGGTTTGAGATAAAGAATTTACGGCGGCCAATCAATCCCCCCGCTGACCTCCTTCCTTCCTTCCTACAACACATCCCGTTTTATTCTCGGCACACTCTTCCCCCTCGGCCCGCCGCCTATCAATCCACTCATTGATCAGTCAGTCTCTAACTATCCAGTTAGTCCATCCGTCACTCCCCGGACGTCTCCTTGTCTTTGTTTCTGGCTTCCACTGAGAAACAAGATGAGAAGGCATTTGCCCAGGGAAAGACAATGATCATCCATCTTCTTCACAGATGTGTGTGTGTGTATGTGTAAGAAGGAACTTACTGGCATTACTAGGGCTTAAAGACAAAATGGGGTTTTTCAAGCAACACTGTTTTTGCAACAATCCCTCACCTGTTCCTCAGTAGGCCAGCAACAATTGTTTGCCAAAAAGGTCATGCAAATGATTTATTGTACGTTAAAAAAGGAACGAGAACACTTTTCTAAACATACACACCAAATATAGGCGGCCTAACTCATTAGATTTATTTCCTCTAGGGTTCACATAAGTGGTTGCATTTTCAAGATTTGAAATGTACTTTGAAGCGGGATTAGGTGCTTTAAATTTCTTGACATAGTTCATAATTATGTCACAACAATTGTGCTAGTACAAGGGAATATTAGGGGCAACGTTTAAAAAGTGATACATTTGGCATTGAATTTATAATTTTATTCCCTACTCCATACTACATTATTTGGCTTGTTTTTAAAGTTTTTTTTCTCATAGCCTTGTGTTTTTCTCTTGTAAAAATAAAATCACATTTTCGTAATTAATTACAAGCTTAAGATTTTTACAGAAGAGGATTAGGGCCAGTGAAGAGAGAAAAGAAAAGTTTGGATTAAAGTTTAAAAAGTAAAGTAAAGATTAAAGTCAGAACTCTCGCTTTAAAGTCAGAATCCTGACAAACTTTTCTTTTCTCTCTTCACCGGCCCTAATCCTCTTCTGTAGCTTTTGCTTCATGAAAATACTAATTAATTGATTTTTATTTTTTTGTCATATTGCAAATGTATTTATTCCCACATTTTCTTTACTAAAGATATATCATCAGATGTAAAAAAAAAAAAAAAAAAAAGAGAAAATATGTAATAATACACGTTTATTCATGTGATCTGACATAGTTCATTTATTCGTGTATCATTACATTGCCTATGTCCGAATTCACAAGGCGGTCCTTCAAAAGCCGGCAGCCTTCTGGCGCGATTCGACAGCACGCACGGACTTACATATGAATGGAGTTTCGGTCAATGCGCTACCAATAAGTAACTTTGACAATCCATTCATATGTAAGTCCGTGCGTGCTGTCGAGTCGCGCCGCGAGTGACGTCATGCAGCCGACAAATTAGGCCTTCGGAGGACCCAGCCTTGTGAATTTGGATGCAAGCATTGTTTTTTTTCTCTTACAGTATTACTACAATACAGCGTTCTCTCGCTATAACACGGTTCAATTTTTGCGGCCTTGCTGTTTCGCTGATTTTTTGGGGTGGAATTTCGCATGCATTTTTTTTTTTTTTACAGTATTGTACCTATTTTATAAAATTCATGCATGTCCGTTTATGCTCAATATTACAATTGTAATCTCATGACATCCCATCAATTTTTTTCTGTAATAAAAATGATTTTGATCTTTTCTACAAAGTATATCCAAATTTTTCTAATTAAAAAAAAAAGTATTTTAAAACCATTTTCCCTCATAAAATAACATTCTGTTACTGTGTTGCTTTTCTTGTAAAATTTCAGTATGTGTGTGTGACCTATATTTGTTGCAGGACTGGTTGACTGGGAGCGCCCGGCTCATATCCAAGGCGGGACACACCGTGCAGTGGGTGACACCCTTGGGTTTGCCCATTATCCAGCCCTACCACCGCTCACGTAGGGAAGTGGTAAGCAAACGGACACAGGGTCTATGCATATAAACTCCAACAATTTATCCAGAGTAAAAATCCCGTTGCGCTACAGACTATAACAATATTCAATAACATACCAACTGGCTCGTCTCCTTTAGCTTTGTACTCTTTGTACGGTTGCCACTACTGTTATCTCTGGTTTTGTATTAATGTGATAGCGCTCGATTCTTGCATTTTTTCCCCCAAATCTAAAGTTTCCTCCAGCAAGCCAAGCAATGCAATCTCACTTCTTTCATCATGTGGAAAGCAAAGTATTTCCCAACCTTTATTGAAAAGCAATGAAAGAAAAGGCACATATTTTACATTGCAAAAAGCCACGACACACTACAAAAAAAAGTCACAAAGTGAAATAATGTTTAGTTGAACACAAAGCTGATATACTCACAAGTGAAGAAAGGCACACCGAGAGATCCTAAATATATTTTTTTTACCAATTAGCTAATTTTCTCTCAAAAACATATAAAAACATTCTAGTTTAAACAGTGTTATGGTCCCAAAAACGTATTTATATGTCTTTTATGGGTTTTTTTTAATGCAAAAGCATACAGAAGGCTTTGATGCAGCATCTGACCTAAAGAGGTCGCTTAAAGCAATGGTAGTTATTACAAAAACGGCCAGCAGGTGCAGCAGAGTATAAGAGATCAACCAGGGCCATGTTTCAAAAAGCTCTTTCCCCCAGTGTTATAAACAGGTTTATGAATAATGATGAAACTTAGCTATCTATTCTAATGCTAATTGCTGCAAAATGGAAGCAGATACAAATGTACTTTTTTTCCTGATGAAAGAAGAGACTCTAATCTTTCTTTTGGTAGGTTCCATGTTTTTATAGCAATAGAACACAATATTCTCTGGGCCTTGCAATATCAGTCAATATCCAGTAAAACAGCCGGGAGCGAATGGGGTTGCTTCAGTGAAAATGGCTGGCAGTGAATGAGTTAAGTGAAATTGGATAATTTGCCTAAGACCACCTGATCAAGGCTAAAGACACACAAACCATTTGGGAATCACTGCGTTAGTTTAACTGTCTCTTTGTCAAAACAATTCGAAGCGTATTTAATGTTGTTGCTTGAGCAAAAAAAAAGAGAGAATTATTTGCATTTTTCGAGGAGAGAAAACAAAAGAAGAGAGATTCTTGTTTAAGCCAGTAACAAAATGTTCCATAGTCAATTCATGGCCAAGTTCTTGCTTCCCTCACTGTGCTCTGGCAAGGTTTGCAAAACACTTTTTTCAATGGTGGCTACTGCCAACATGTTGCGTCTAAATACATTTTACATGTGCTGTTTTTAAGCCTTTTTTTTGGGGGGGGGGGGGTATATTGAATATTGACTTTTCTGTCATGCTTGCCACTATATGCACTTTTTTGTCTTTTTTTTTTTGATTTTCATGTTTTGGGGATAAAACTGAATGCAGACCAAAAAAATCGAAAAATGTAATTTTAAAAAAAATGGTCATGCGTGTTTTTCACGTAGCAGTGACGATATGCAGAATATTGAAGAATTATTTTGTGACAATCACACCAAGTCTCTCAACCCTAAAGTATTTCAAACTGAACATGAATTTTGTCCCAAAATCTCAATTTGCAGCCGATTGATTTTGTCAGGTTTCCAGTTTCAGTACATGACTGATACCAAGTAAAAGACATCAAGGATTTACACAACAGTATTTTACATCTCTTAGCTGGCCTAGATTTTTGTTTTGACCGCCCACATGCCATTCTCCACGGGTACATTTCCAACGCGCGGGAAGCTTTCCCAAGCCAGAGTGCTCCGGCTAGAATGTCCGGGTCCTGATAGGTTGGGTGTTGGAGAGTGCAGCGTTGATGGTGGCGTGCGATTGGCATGAGTGGCCCCCACTGTAATGGAGCTCCACAACATCATTAGAGTTGTTTGTCTCTGTGGAGAGGGTGACAGTGGCGCGTCTGAGAGATAAATGTCAGCGTGCCAGCTTGTCTGTAGAGAGCACACCAGAGTGTGGGTGCGCGTACGTGCATGTATGTTTATGATTAGTTATTATTTGTGTCGCGGCAGAATTTCGGTCCTCGTTTTGGATAGCACAAGTGTTCATTAAATGTTTGGCAAAAGTTTACATGATTAGTGCCTCTGTGCTGTCTTTCATTCCAGCCTTTTCCAGCCACCGGTATGTCATCTCAATGTCAGCCACTTTTACTTGTCTGTGGTACATACCATTTTCATGACAGTCCATCTGGCTCCTTCTCTTTACTGAGTTTCTGTTGCCTACGGCATTGTGATATGAATCAGGTCATCAATGTCACTCTCATTCTTGGCATGCGGCTTGACAAATTGAATTTGTTAATCAAGTTAATTATTTACAGATTATATTTAGGGGTGCCAAGCGATTAATTTTTAATTGTAATTAATCACACGTTTTCAATAGTTAACTCACGATTATTCCCATGTTTTATATCTGTTCTAAATGTACAATAAAATATTTTTTTCCTGAATTTTCATAGTCTTGTTAACATAAAAGTGGGAAAAATGTTTAACAGATAAAACAATAGAAATATGGCTGCATCTTTTAGTCATTCATACGATAATTTCATATTAATTCATAAAATCTAGTTAAAATTAAAAAGATCACAGTTTTCCCTCGTTTTCCGCTGGAGTTAGGTTCCAAAAAATACCCGTAATAAATGAAATCCACAAAGGAGTTAGCTTTATGTTTGACATTTATTATAAATGTTTTAAGGCTGTAAAACCCCTCACCACACAGTTTGTACACCTTTCTCATCCAGGCATTTACATTTTCTAAATGTTCTCTCTTAAAACATTCTCAATGTTCAAACCTTCATAAATATTATAAAATAGGTACATTACTGTAAAAAAAGGCACACAAAAAAATCTGCGAAAAGTGAACCGCATATAGCAAGGGAACACTGTACTGTACTGTACTGAAAAAAAACGAGTGTGATATTTATTTGTGTTGAGGTCATTGTTCTGCCACTAGTTGGCATAATTGCATATGAAAGACACTGGTGACAGCTCTGTGCATTTTTCTTTTTATATTAAGAGCTATCTAATCTTAAACATGAAGTAACTTGTGAAATTCTGTACACTTTTTAAATTGTAAAATAACTTGACCCCAGCCTCCACAAATATATGCATTATTATTAAACTTATTACTGCAAAATTTTGACATGGACGTGTCTGCTGCGTACAGGCTTTCCAAGTAAAAGGCGGTAATTAATTGCGTGTTAAAAAAAATGAGTGGCGTTAAACGGACTTTGAATGAACTCAAAATTAACACACTCATTTTGACAGACCTAATTTCAACACAAACATATTTTTTTATCCGCTTTAGGTGACCCGGGATTTAGCCAGGGATTAACATGCTGTCACTTTAGACCAGTTTGTACGCGAGTGATTATATCTCCAGGTTTATTAGCAAAATAAATGAAGGACGCCGACGTACTGCATAGCAGATGCCAAACACACGCAGGCAGCGAGGCCTTAATCTTGCCCACTGTGCCGTCCTCTCTTAAGTATGACATCAAGCGGAGGGGTTGCTTCAGAAGGGGGAGTGACACCTCACAAGCAGGTGCGAGAGCGCCGCGCCGACAGATGGTGGCTCCCCCGAGGGTCCATCTCTCATCCCTCACTTTCTTCTGATTGGTTCTGCTTGGTTTAATGTCCAGCATGGACAAGGAGGCCGATTAGCCCTTTGAAGCTTTAATATTGGCGCACACACCGATGAAGTGACAATGAAGTAGTGTCACACATATGACTTTCTTTATCCCCTGCTATAATAACACTCTGATCCAGTTGCATCACTGCACAACAAAAATGAAAGTAACTCGCAGGAAGGTCACACCCCCCCCCCCCCCCCCCCATGCATAGATGGATTAAATTCAATCTCCCAGTCTCCGCTCTGCCTCTTCAATCCAAGGCCATTGTGTTGCCGGGGGGGTCATTTGTAATTAGACAAGGGATAGGATTGCAAGATGAGGAGTCGGTCGGGCACTGCAAGAAAACCAATAAGCGTTGGGAAAGTGGCTGCGCCATCATCGGACAAGTTACGTTGGATTATTGCCCAAGTTATGTCCCTTAAAAAGTAGCGTCTTTTTCCTTCCTTTCCTCAGTCTCTCCTTCGGTCTCTTGAGGTCTCCCTGATTTGTTGGAATTTAGATGTTTCTGGGGTTGGTGAAGGATTCTGGTTGGTGGCCCGGTGGGTGGTGTCTGGTCGGTGCTGGATTTCACTTTCCTTTCTTTTCTTTGATCCTTCCTCGGGTCTCCTGACGGCTTCACGACTCTGGCTGGAAGTGGCCGGTTTAGGTGAACGGCATGGGATTTTTTAATAGGTTTTAGGTGAACTAATGAATACACTCTCACACGCACGCACGCACACACGCACATACTCACCCACATACAAAATACAAAATAATTTTTTATTTATTTTTTATTTTTTTAAAGAGAGAGCAATGATGATGACATGTCAAATCAGTAAAATTACCGAATGAACAATACTGAGCTCTCCAGAAGAAAAAAAAAAAAAGTAGCGTATTTTTCTTCGTAAATGCCACTTTTTTAGGTTATTCTGTTGTAAAAATACAATTTTTCATCTGGTACCCTTATGAGTATTGAGGTGTAGGATTGCATAGGAAGATGTCAAACTGTTATGCTTCTTTTTCATCCATCTGTCCATTTTCCATGCCACTAATCTCCACCAGGGTCGCGAGTGAGCTGGCGCTTATCCCAGCGGACTTTACGTGAAGCCCGTACAGGTTCTTCTCCAAATACCCGGATGTAATCAAGTACTTTTCATGGCCCAATGAAGGTGGGGAAATGAGTGAAGAATAGAGCGTGAACATACATCAGAGGCTTCCTAACCGGATTGCTAGACACTAATCGGATCTGAGGTCACTCCGGCTCACATTCCTTGTTTATTTTTTTTACTCCCCAAATGCCTCACTCCTCGCTAATAGTGGCACAGGAGGGTACTTATCCATTTTGGCGGGTTTTGACTGGATCTTTCAGTTAATAGTGTGACAACAGGCTTAGGATCTTGAGTCCTCTATGAGGCAGAAGCAGCAAGGTTACGCTGAGAGTAACAATTTTCTCTAGACAATTATCGCACATCATTTGTTAATAGACGCCCACAGGCTTGAAAGTCTTAATGTTTGGTTGCTATGCTATAGAAGTGCGCATTTATATACAGAAAAACGATTCTAGATGTTTTGGAAAATCCTCACTGCAATTCATGGACTCCCACCGGGTCTTTCTCGGAATCGCTCTCCCCTGAGGAGGCTTGAGGCGGTCATTCATTCAGAAACTTCTTTTTCCACTTCAGTCCACTAACAAACATTCAATCTGGGACAAAACTGAACTTAAAAACTATCTCTGTCTTCCTGATATTTATGGCTAGAATAAAGTAGAGATGGACCGATATGGGTTTTTCAGGGCCGGTGACGATTGTTAGTAGTGAAGGAAGTTGATGTTCATTTTAGGTAAAAGGGTAATTATTTCTTCACTTGAAATGTCTTTCAGTAGGGCTGTGTAAATAATCGAAATTCAATTTAAATTACTACATTCCACAATTGCATAATCGTAAAAAAAATATTAATACTAATTTTTGAGTTGTTAGAGTTTTTTAAATGTATACATTTGTACCTTTCGTAAATTTTAAAATAACTAATTTAATCCATTTTGTTCCATCCAAAAGGAACTTGCATAATTATAGTTTTTCAAAGAATTTAATTTGTCTTAATATTTTTTACGTTTAAACATTTTCTTGTTTTGTACCAAAAAAAATAAATGATCGTCCTGATCGTGATTAATATTGTCTTCATAATCGAGCAGCCCTATCTTCAAGCATAATTATTGAACAACTTTTCAGACTTGCAAAATGTCTGACTTTTTTTTTTTTTATCTTACACAGTAGACATCTTTGTTTTAAAATTCTAACACAAGTTCATAGTCATAGTATTCTACAGTAAAAAAAAGTCTTCCAATTTTTTTAAATTTTAAACAAAAACAAAGGTACACAGTGTTCCCGGGGTCAATGGCATCTCTTACAAAGTTAACTGAAAATTTCAATATATAGTTCCCTAAAGTTAACGCAATTTTAAATTTATATACTATCGGCCGCCAGATTTCTAAAAAATTCTGATTGATATTTGTCAAAATGCTGCGTATCGGCGCCGATAAGATATCCGGCCGATAATCGGCTATAGGGTAAAGTTTCACCCAGTATTACAATTTCTTCTATATCCAAGAAACAAATAGTTGTGGCAATATTTCCTATATTTTTGTAATTTGCCTTTTTAGTTTATTTCTTGCAAGAAAGATGAGAAATTTCATTGAGAAAGTGTGCAAAAAGGGGTTTGCTTGACATGCCGTGATGCGAATGTTTGACTTTGTCTTAGAAGCAGCACGGCACGAGTTGAGCCTATCCGGTTTAGAAATTCAAATTCAGGGGAAGCGCGTGACTCCAAAATGTCGCCGCGATGCCCTCTGCGCCTCCTTTGGCGTCTGAACCGCAGCGAGACGTTCCCCAGGGTGACGCGACGTTCCGTTGATCTTGCGGGATCTCGTGGCATTTTCAGGTGAAATAATAAATGCGGCTCCAGTTTCGAGGACGAGGGGGAGAGTTTGGTCAAAAGAACAACGTATTGCGCGCGGTGACGTTTGACTTCGCCGTTAGATGACTATTTGCGGAATCAAGTTTGATGCCGTTAAACGGATGATGTGACGAATGGGGACAACTTACCTCGATGTGGTTAGTGATTGCTTTTGCACGCGTAAGCCATCTGCTCGTCAGGTCTCAGGTGATTTACACCGCGGGGGCCCGCCGTCCTCCCTGGCTGCTTTTCTCCTCCAGGTTAGCCAAGGTCTCATTCATCAAAGCGTGGAGTCGGGTCCCGTATAACGATCACGCACGCTTGCATTGTAATAAAAAGGGGCACGGTACAATGTAAAATGATGACCTCATTTACTAGCTGGCCTTCGATTTGTCACGCCAAAGGTAGCCGCCATTACTTGTACTTTCTCTCACCCGCATTCACATCAAGCTTCTCCTTGCTTAGACATGCCAGGGCATAAAGATGAAGAGAAGCTTGATGGACAGAACCCCCCAAACAAATCCCGCTCAAGCGTTGATGTATGAGATAGCAGCTGTGGCAGAGACTAATGGGCTTTTTGCCAACACCGTGCCTCTTTTTTTCCCAAACTATTTTCTTGATAAAAGTGCGATTATGTCATTCATCTCGCCGCGACCTTCAAGCAATCGACCGGAGCCATCAAAGTGAGTTGCTCGCTGAATGGAGCTGTGATCGACTTTTATCCGCGTAAAACCCTTGTCACCTTAATTCTGTAATATCGTCGCCTTCCTTCACATCAGCAATCTCATTTTCATTTCATTTAACAGTGAAATAGCTACTTTATTAAATACAGTCTGCCTTGAAATCAATCTTTATATTGTATAAAATTGTTTTAAAACAATTTCTCCTGTAGAAAGTAATAATGAGAATGAAATTTATTGGCCAAGTATGTAAAAAGTACCGATACCACGTATCAGTGCTGATACTAGTCGACGTTAACAGTATCAGCATCCCTCGTGTGGCCTTTTTACAATCGGGAACTAAAGACATACAAGTCTGACAGATGCCCATTAAGATGCCAGTTCTGTTTGCATATGTAAAGAAATGGAAAAAGAGCTTAGCAATTTTAAGATAAAATGGTCTTTTTAAAAATGTATTATTATATATATATATATACAGACAGAACGGGAAGCCTGGCGGTTCACTAATTAGTGCGCCAAATTTCTTAGATGAAAAAAAAAAGAAGGAAAGAGGTAGGTAGGAGGAATGTAAAGTGAATTAATTGTTTACCTATAAAGTCGCTCATTTAAATAATATTTTAATATTTATAACACTCATACTAATGTAAACCGAAGTTGAACCAAGCATGTATAGTAACACGAAAATAAAGTAAAAGGTGTACATTTCTAGTTTTGCAGCTGTCACACTTTTCCCTCTGCTGTCGAAAGTACCTTTCGTAATAGCAATGCAAAAAAAAAAGCTAAAGAAAAAACATGCTAGATGCTCACTGTGTATCAGGATGAATTGAAAAACAAGAAAAACAAACGTTTTAGCTAAATACCCATAGCAAAATCGATTCTTTTTTTTCACAGCGTGAGAAACTGGAGACAGACAACTTCAGAAAATAAAACTAAATTGAGTATAACTATTCAAACTGTGAGGATGCTTAATGTCAATTAGATCTTCACATTTATTATTCAAATGAGCTCTAGTTCTTGTTCCATGCGTATCATCAGGCCTTAAGCTTCCCTAACAACAACATCAATCCCCATAACATGACATTTAGGGTGGATATTGTGGCGCATGTGATTTATCGCACGCATGCGCGCACACAATCAATGTGACAGAATCCATTTCAAAACATGCCATCCATCATTCTTATACCTTGATGTGTTTATTGTCCAATTTCTCGCTTTCTGCCAATGATGATGTGAAAGACCTTGATTAAGTTTATTAATGGACGTAGCACTGTTTATCCCTTTGCGCATTCACAGTCGACTCGATACCATTCTGACATGTCAAGGAAGCTGAAACATACTTAACATAGCACGCTAAGCTTAACTTCAAAATAAAGTTGACCAAATACAGTAAAGTAGTACATTGACTGCAATGCAAATAGCCTAGTACACTTTTATTTTGAACTTGCCCCACGTCGTGGCGTGGTGGCTGGCTTGACTTCCCATTTAGATGTTTTATTATCATAGTTAGTTGACATTATTTTTGCGACCAACATCAACACAGCACTATCTCGAATTTATGTTCAATTGCTAATTTAGGACGCTAAGAAACCGCTAATTAATTACGGCGCCATTGTATCATACGGCAGAAGTCTTCGACGTAAGTGGCTAGCGGCTAGCTGTTAGCATGACCAATGTGCATGAGTGTGTGGATGCCGGCTGGTACATGGCTGACTTGAATTCTTTCAAAATGTTTCAATATTCCGGACCAATGCTACTTTGTAATTCACTCTCCGTGTTTAAAGGAAGGGAATGCGCCTTGATGTCTTTTCATTATATATATATATATATATATATAAGATAAATAGAACTTTGTCTTCATTTATTTTATGAAACACTTTTGCCCATTAACTCTTTGACTGCCAGACGTTTTCAGAAAAGGGATGCCGTGGGTGCCAGCCGATTTAAGCATTTTTGACTGATCTTTCAAGGTCCACAAAAAATTATGTGTTTGGACTATGGAAACACACATACTACCAAATGAAAGATTGGACTCTCATCTTTCATCAGAAAAAAAAGTTTGTTTCTACCTTATTCCGTTTTTCAGTAATCAACAATAGAAAATGGTTAGTTTCGCCTGTTTTGAAAAAAAAACGTTTTTTAACGTCTTTGGCACTCATCCATAGGATTTTACTAAACGTTATTTAACGTTTTTGGCAGTCAGAGTTAAAAAAAGAAAAAAACTCAAAATGTCAAAATTTAGCTGTTTAGATTATAGAAACACGATTTAAGCCATTAATACCTTGTTATTTTACACATGAACCATGTAAAAATAATTTCTGACTCAATTGTTTGTTTTTTATTTATTTAATGGATAAAGGGCGTGTTACCAAATAAATGAAGACACTAAATCCTACACAGCTATATTAGACATTTTGAATGGATTTTTTTTAAATGGAAAAAGCGCTTTACAAAATAAATTAAGGCAAAGTACTTTTCATCTTCTTTTTTTTTTCTAATCCAAAAGGGCGATCCGATCCGTGACCCAAATCCGAACCGTGACTTTTGTGATCCGTTGCACCAAAACTCATAACCGTGGAACTTATGGAGTCTCCAATCTCCACATGAAAGATTACCTGTGCATCTCGTCTCTTCCACGTGGAACTGTCTGAAATTTTTGTAATCGTGAAAATGAATTGAGGGCGATATAAACTGAAAGTTCTTACCGACACCAAGCTCGAGGACGGTTTATTGGTTGGTTGTTACGCAGCAACTACGACATGTTTTGGCGGTATTTTCCCGCCTTCACGCCTTCACACCAACAGTGGCCTCATCTTTGTTAAAAGGGTTTGTCACATGAGTGAGTAAGCCTTGGCAGAAAATAATTGAAGTCGTAAACAACTCCAGTTAGTGTCATGATGAACAAAGTCTATTTTGGTGGCCAAAGTCTACGGTCAAGGATGTTGGCCCTGAACCTAGACTGCATTTATTAATTTCATATCATGTTGTCAAAAGACGCTCATGTTAAATCATTCGATGACTGTAGCATCGGATCCTGCCTTGATCACAACGATGAATGAATTGAACTCGTACAATTTCTTTGTTTCTGTAGCTCAAGAGCACCATCCAAAACGTCACCCTCCAGATCAGATATGACACCAAAGAGTAAGTGTCTTTTTCGCACCTTGTGCTACGTTGACCTTAAATAATCTTAGCTGTTTCCTTCAAAAGTTCACCACAAATGTTCTGTGGCACTCGTCAACTTTTGATTAAATGTGTGAACATGTTTGTCGTTTAACTTTAATAGTGCAGCAATGCTTGAAGTAACATTTATTGATTTTCTGTAAAGTTAGAGGTGCAACAATTGATTAATTAACTCACAGCTAATCGGTTATCTTCTAATTAATAGAGCTGTTAAACGATAATTCACGATTAATCACTTAATTAAACTGCCATTGACAGCAATAGACTATTTTCTATTTCTAGTTTCTATTAGTTCAATTTTTTTTTTTTTCATTTTTGTTAACAAAAGTATGAAAGCCTAGAATTTTTTTTGTACATTTAGAACAGATATAAAATTTGGTATTAATCGTGAGTTAACTAGTGAAGTCATGTAAATATTTACAATTACAAATTGTAATCGCCTGCTGCCCCTAATTTATATATATATATATATATATATATATATATATATATATATATATATATATATATATATATATATATATTATTTATTTTTATTTTTTTAAGAAAAGACTATTAAAAATTAAGGGCATCAGGCGAGTACAACTTTTAATCGTAATTAATCGCATGACTTCACTAGTTAACTCACGATTAATCACAAATTTTAAATCTGTTCTAATACAATAAAAACAATTCTAGGCTTTCATACTCTTGTTAACAAAAATGGGGGGAAAAATGTTAAACTAATAGATCAAGTTAAAATAAATTTTTGACGTCTATAGCCGTCAATGGCAGTGAATGAGTTAAAAAAAGCATTTTTTTTTTTAATCAACATTTTATGCCCGCCAAATTGAAAGAGCACCTGTTATATGATAATTCTGTCGACATTTAAATTTATGAAGACATCTTCAACAATTGATCCACTGCACACTCTCATCCTCCTCTTCTTCCTAATTATTGCATGCATAATTAAAAATGGAAAAAAAAAATGACACCAGTAGTTTGACATGAACGAATATTCTGAATGTTATACGCGAACATTTATTAAATGCTTTACTTTGATGCATGTCGCTATGTCGATTACTCAAACACAACCTGTGCCACCTTCAACGTAATCATCCGCTGTCAAGCTAAAGGATCATCTGCGCTCAATATTAAACAATTACTCATTTATTGAAATAGTTGTCGATTAATTTGCTAATTGATTACTTGCCGATTAATCGATTAATTTTGACAGCTCGAGCGTGTATGCAATATGACATGGGCATTATGTTGCATTAAAAACTGCATTGAAAATTATTTGATTAGATTTGCTGATCACTTCATAAATCCTGTGTTAAGTTACTTACATTTTCTTCTTAGTAATCCTTCCAATTTAGTGGGAACACTTTGCTCTTTTATGTTCTGTTTTTTTACTACTATATATGATACGATGTGTACGTGGAATTGCTACCAGTCTCCCAGGAGGGTTCATTTTGATGCCTAATAAGATGAGTTGAAATTGCAGATAGGACTGACTGCATGCATAATATGTGAGACATGTTTAATTATCATGTGTGTCTTGGGTTGTTTCTTCTCAGGAGGCCCGACACGGTGAAGCAGAAGAACGCCTTCCCACCCAACTTCATCCACTCGTTGGACTCCACACACATGATGTTGACAGCGCTTCACTGTAACAGGTCGGTCTTTAAAAAAAATAAATAAATTGTAATCAATAATTCATATTTTTATCAAATAAAAATTTTTTGCGATTTTTTTTTCATTTGTGGTCGACGTGTGAACGTTACTTTTCCACTTTAGTCCCGCAGCTCAATTTGAAGTTGCTACTGACTGTTAAAACACATTTTATAGTCATAAGTAGTGTTGCTTTCAAGGCAGTCCTGTTTATTTCTACGTTTTCTCCCCCAAGCTTTGGTCTGACGTTCGTCTCGGTTCACGACTGTTTTTGGACGCACGCCCTCACAGTGGACACCATGAACAAGGTACTCGCTTCCACTTTCAATTCTCCCACCATTCTTTGACCACACCGGCCTTCCATCCTTCCGTTTGCTCTGATATCAACCAGGTGTAGAATTCTCCCCTTGATCTCGAAGGTGTCGCGCGCCCGTCAATTTCTCAAATTCGAAGGATAATGCGTTTTTTGAAAGCTTCTTCTGCCCTTTTCTAGTCGATGCCTAGCACTGAAATGAATGCTATCACATTTTCAAGCAGCGAAGCCGTTTATGTCCTCGCACCATCTCGAGCAAATCAACCGAGCGGTCCTCCCCTCAGTACAATTATGTTCTCGCATAATCGGCTGTCTCTTGATGCGCCCGGGGCCCGCCCACCTCATTACACAGGTAATTGAACTCGGCGCCGGCGGAAGAAGTATTTAACGTATTAGTCAATACTCGAGCATGTGAAGCAGAAAAAGGCAGTTTTCGGAAGAAAAAAAAACTAGATCACTCATCCATGCCAAATATGTCGGGTAATGCGCTCAAAAGTCGTCAACAAATATCTGTAAATATTGATTGGCATTCTATGTGATGGAATATAAATGTCGTGGTCTGTTTTTCATTTCTGGCACTATTTGGCATTTTTTTAGGCCGATACCGATTTTCGGCATAACAAAAATACAGATTACCGATTAATCTGCCGATTACTTCAAAAAATATATATATAAAGCATCAAATTAGCTCCCTCCCCAATTCCTTTTCAATGGGTCTCACTTGCGCACAAACCTTCGCTATTAAGATTCTCTGCTTTGAATGACAAATCCATAGTATGACCTTATCAACAAATTTCATGAAGTACACAAGGTTATTGTATAGATTTATGTGTCAATAAAAAAACAATTTTTGCTCGTTTACAATTGCTGTAAAGCATGAATCTTTTATTGTATATATTTTTATCTTGTGTTGTTTTCACAAGTCTTGGGACTTCACTGGGCTAACCTGGGACTTCAGGATTGTATTTTGTACCATGTCATGTGGAAATGTGTGTTAAGACAAAAAAATCCAAAATCATTGGATGTTTGCATCCTTGAATTTTGAGAAAAGCAAGTCTTTGACAAAATAAAACTAAGAAAGGGAAATAAGAATAGAATAAACTAAAATAATAGTAACTGAAAAAACAATAAAAACAAATACTGACTTTTCCTGTGCATTTTGGCCTCTTGGGGGCAGTGTGGTGCCATGCATCTTACACACTTAAAGTGAGTACAGAAGATAGTTGCGATTTAATTTTATTAAATTAAATAACTCCTTTTTCACACATTGGGAAGAATTTGTGCCTTTGCGTAGTGTTATCTCACCTGTGTGAATATTCATTATTTGAAGGAAAAACACTCCTGAAGTCGATGCTAACTTCCTGTTAGCATTTGAATGGGATCCTCCCTTCCCTTTTAGCATTAGCGCTAGGCTAGTGATGTTTTACAAACGAGGTATGTTTTGTATTTAAAGATACTGTGTAATTCTTAGCTCCAACTGAGTTAAACAGCTTGAAGGACGCTTGGGGACAACAAAATAACCGTAATGGCATACGCTACACACTTGCTAGTTGCTAATGCTACGCAAGCAAAATGGTACATTTCACAGCGTTGAAAACGTACGTTGGCCGATGTTTGAAGGCCAATAATCGTCCGATTAGAATAGGTCGGGCCCTACTATGAATTATTAAAAAAGGTGGCGGTTAAATCTTAGTGAGTAATCCAGAAATGCTGTTGATGACAGTTGAGAATGCTAACTTGTCATCCGCACCCCTTTCGGTAGGTGTGCCGGGAGCAGTTTGTGGCACTGCACAATCAGCCCATCCTCCAAGAGCTGTCCGACTTCCTGCTCCACAAATACTGCTCCAAGCTTACGTAAGTACTACAAGCATAATAAGCATGTCAACTATTTGGAGGTGTTGTATAGTTCATGAGGTGGTGGTCTCTTCCTTTGTTTACTTAAATGGATGCTTGACTCATTGAGCCATTTTCAGCAGTGAAAAGTTCATATTTTGTCCAGAATTAATTTGATGACTTCATTATTTTTCATATACAATTTATCCCTTTTAAAAACAACTTTTCTACTTGCTGTCAACTGATGATGACATCACCTGTGCTGAGGAAGTAGGTAACGACCAATCATGGCTCAGTTTACTGACCAAAGCCTACTACTACTTCCTCAGCACCGGTGATGTCATCATCAGTTGACAGCAAGTAGAAAAATAGTTTTTAAAGGGATTAATTGTACATGAAAGTTATCACATTAACTTATTTGCTCCCAAAAACGTATAAATACGTTCTATTTTAAATATTACCAGGCTCCCAAAGATGCATTTATATGTTGTTTTTAAAAAAATAAATGTTTTTTATATGCTAGACTAGAGCAGAAGGCTTTGATGCAGCCTCTGAACTGCCGAGGATCCTTGAAGCAATGGTAGTTATTACAAAAAACGGCCAGCAGGTGGCAGCAGAGTATAAGAGATCAACCCAAAAAGCTCTTCCCCCCACTGTTTTAAACAGATTTGTGAATAATGATGAAACTTAGCTATATTCTAATTCCTGATGAAAGAAGAGACTCTAATCTCTCTTTTGTTTTTTTAGCAATCGAAGACGATATTCTGGGGGATTTGCCTAAACAGTCCAAATCCAGTAAAACAGCCGGGAGCGAAGGGGGTTAAATATTCATATACTCATTATGACATGATGATGATGATGATTATTATTGCTACTATTATTATATTTTTGTTTACAGTGTAATAAAATGTCTTAATTAGAATTTAATATGGGCACATGTCTGTAAATCCCCAAGATTTAAAATGATCTTTTATCTAATGATACTTATTCATAATTATTGAAAATTAAAAGAGAAGAAGTGCGATAACTTTATTTTAACAATGTATATAATTGTGGTTGTAGTTTGCAATGATGTCGAACTGCACTGCATCATACTGAGAACACTTTTCCCTTTTTATATAGACTAGTGAAATAAGCTATAGTATAAACGGAATTTGATACTATTAGGTTGACAGATTATTTTTTTCTTGCCTTTTGTGCGATGCTTGATTATCTGTCCTTAGGCAGCCTTCTGTTCATCTCCTCGTTTTTTTTTCTGTGAGATAATTGGACATCGTATCTTATACTCTGCAGCCGGCACCCTCGCTCCACAAAGTTCACAAAGGTTATTCTTCAATGGATGAGGAGACTTTTTAAATGGGGGGTTGCGTGTCACAATCTTTTTTTTCCCTGCAAGTTGCTGGTTTCTTTTCTTTCTAGCTTTTTGTTCCAGGACACCATCAGATGGTCCTGTTTGGGCCGAAGACAGAACAATTCCATCGAGATCCAACTCATTGCACTGATTTAAAGCTACGAAGCTTTGACTTTGTTTCTGCAGTTTTCCCTCAAGGCCTCACTCACTTTTTCTTGTGCCCTTTCACTGGCAGGTCCGACAGCAAAAACAAAAACTATGTGGAGGACCGGAAGCTCATGCTGCTGCTGGCCAAAGTGCCGCAGACAGGTCAGTTGGCGTGCCGTTGATTTGAACCCTCTGGCCCGCCCGCCGCTTAGTGCGGCCCAGACATTGAACATGCTGTGTGCCGTTTGTCCTAATTGGTTGGAAGAGCCTCGGCGTGTCCTGAAGCGCTTCACTGGAACTCACTCAACATCCATTTTCTGCTTCAGTCATGAGTGGCCGCAGCTCCTCATGGGTTTGGCTTGTTCAAATTCATCATTGATTGTTGGATTTTTGGGGACAAGAAAAAAAAATACTGTTTAAAAAAAACAACAACTAGTAACCCAGCAAATTTGATCTCAAACCTTAATTCAAATTTAATCTAATCCAAATATGAACTCTATGATCAATTTGACTAAAGCTATTCATCAAGGCAAAAAAAAAAAAAAAGTTGGTTTCACATTGCTGTATGTTTTTTTCCCGAGTTGATAATGGTACGATTATCAATAGTGAAGGAGGCCGGTAACTTGTAGTAGTAGTAGTACTTGTCGTAGTAGTAGCAGCAGTACTTAAAGTAGCAGTACTTGAAGTAGTAGTAGTACTTGTCGTAGTAGTAATACTTGTCGTCGTCATAGTAGTACTACTTGTCGTCGTAGTAGTACTTGTAGAAGTAGTAGTAATAGCAGTACTCGTCGTAGTAGTACTTAAAGTAGCAGTACTTGAAGTAGTAGTAGTACTTGTACTAGTAGAAGTAGTAGTAATAGTAATTGTCATAGTAGTAGTAGTACTACTTGTCGTCGTAGTAGTACTTGTAGAAGTAGTAGTAATAGCAGTACTCGTCGTAGTAGTACTTAAAGTAGTAGTACTTGTAGTAGTAGTAGTCTACTTGTCGTCGTAGTAGTACTTGTAGAAGTAGTAGTAATACCAGTACTCGTCGTAGTAGTACTTAAAGTAGCAGTACTTGAAGTAGTAGTAGTACTTGTACTAGTAGCAGTAGTAGTAATAGTACTTGTCATAGTAGTAGAAGTACTACTTGTCGTAGTAGTAGTACTAGTAGAAGTAGTCGTAATAGCAGTATTCGTCGTAGTAGTACTTAAAGTAGTAGTACTTGTAGTCGTAGTAGTAGTACTACTTGTCATCGTCGTAGTAGTACTAGTAGAAGTAGTAGTAATAGCAGTACTTGTAGTAGTACTTGTAGTAGTTGTACTTGTCGTAGTAGTAATAATTAACATTGTTGTAGTAGTAGTAATACTTGTAGTAGTAGTAGTACCTAATCAATTGTCCAGAGACGATATTCCCATTCACTACAAGGGAAAATATTGGCATTAAAATAAAAAATACAAATACAAACTCCAATTCTTGTTGAAATGTCTTATTAAATAAATTGTCTGATTTGCAAAATGTTGCTTTTTAAAAAAAAATATATATATATTAGACAAAAGATATTTTTATTTTAAAATTCTTAATTAAAAAAAAATGTGCACGGAGCTCCCAGGGTCATTAGCATCCCTTAAAAAGTTAAATGAATACCAAAACAAGTAAATAGTTCCCTTTTGTTTTCTGCAGTTAAATGATGCTGAGTTTACAGGTTCTGCAGCATCTCTTAGAAAGTTAACTGTAAAATTTGATAAATATTTCCCTGAAGTTAACACAGTTTTAAATTGATCTATTATCACCCGTGAGATTTTTTTTAAAAAGAAAAGAGGCTGATATTCATCACAATGCTGATTATCGGCCCGGCCGATAATCGGTCAGTTTGCCAAATTAAAATTTTGTGCCTCACCAAAACACATTGAACAGTAAAACTGATCATCTTTATTTACTACTATTTATGGTCCAACCTTTTCTTTTCTTCTTAATTTCACAATTTCAATTAATTTCTCAGATTTCATATGTAGGCTCATCGATTAACCCAGTAGTTCCGTGTTCCTGTTAACTTTGCTTTTCGATTATTATTTTTTTGGGTGTGCAGCCCATCTCGGCAGCAAACTCCTCGTTCCCGGAATGAATTTCCAACCGTTATTGAAATCCATTTGTCCTTCTTACGGCTCGGAGACGAACGCCATTATACAACACAAAACTCCTCGCCGGCCGCAAACATGAGATCGGAGCAATTTCCACATGAGCGCCAAACTTCTTTGAAAAATCCATGAATGGATTTATCAGGCCCATCTCCGGCGCGCGCTTGTCTTTGACCCCACCGAGTGATGGTTGCCTTGGCGACGGCACACAGACACGTCGCTGTCAGTCAGGAGGATGGAGATCCTCTTACACAACTGCCCGCTTTGCTTTCCATCTCATCTGCGCGCTAACTAGCGTCCGCTGAGCACCAACAGCTGGCGGCTGTAAAGTGATTGCTGTTAACTGTGCCCCTCCGCTAACGTAATCAGCTTGCGTGGCCCCATCAGGTGTGTTTAATACCACAACTCATTGGATCCTTTTAATCTTCACTGGGATGGATACGGAATTTATTATTGTTACTGTTTGGCCGTGCTTAATCCGGGTGAGGGAGGTCGTCCGCATTCTCGATAGGACTAAATGTCAACCGGGACACAAATAGACATTTTGATGGATCTTTAAAACACCAATGTGTCGGGGAAGTTAGGATTTTTTTATTTTATTTTATTTTAGTTGTAAAAACTTGAATTTATATCACCACACATTTTGGTGGTAAGAAAGTTTCAACAAATTTAATGTCTATTTTTTGGTAAACAAAAGTACAATTTGAGAAAAAAAAATCAACAAAAGTCAGTATACAGCAAAAATTAGCTGATCTTTGTCCATTTTAAAAGAGCCAATATCAACCGATTAAATCGGTTATAAATAGGACGGCCGATTAATCGGTTGGGCCCTAGTGATTATACTTGGCATGGGTTGATGTTAGACTCTTGACGGTATGATAATTGGGGGTAAAAATATTGAGGTATTAAAATGAATGCTCTAAAGTGACCTTTTTGGAAATAGTTAAGTATTATTATTATTTTGAATTGAGAACAATTAATTTTATTTTCAAACAAAATAAAGAATATTTAGTATGGAAAAACTTGTATCATGTTAAGTTGAAATGAATGAATGAACATTTTTATTTGGTTCATTGGCAAATAAAAAAAAATCTACATGGTCAAAAAAGAAATAAAATAATAATAATAATAATATTCTTCTTCATATCCCATCACTGGTGAGCTATTTTTAGAAAAGGCCCTAGGGCTACTCATGTTGTCCTTGGGGCTAGCTAGTACCCATTGGCACTTTTTTTTGGGGTGGTGGGGGGGGGGGGTTGCACATTAATCAGAGCAAAAAGGTGATCTGTGTTTTCAGTATTTCATCTTGTGCCCGTCCTCCTCCTCCTCCATTACACGCAGAAGAGTAAAAAGTAATTGAGGCAATTCACTTCAAAGAGACGGCTTGTAAGCAGCCAATCATATTGCGCCTTGCTTAGACATCCTCTCAAAAAGACAAGAAGGGCTCTAAATCTCTCAATCGTCAAACCGGTAATTGGCCCATGTCTAGATCCAACATTTCGAAGATTTTCACAGTCATATGTTAAATTATTAATATATTTATTACCATAAATATGAAATGAATTTGCTGTGTTTGTGTGGACACCGAAACCCCAAGCAATCCGTGTCTTTCTTCTCCAGGGGACTTCGATCTGAGCCAGGTGAAAGAATCCACGTATTTCTTCAGCTGAGCGGCGCCAGTGAGCCCCCACGGGCGGTCTCGGCATCGATTTGGACCCCGCCCGCTTTCAGCTGCCTCTCGGTCCACGCATGTTTGGCACCCTGCTAACGAGCAGGCCACTTGTGCGCGAGGGGGGCGGGACGCCGACAAAGACTTGAATCAAGGAAAAGCGGCGTTTTGGTAACAAAATGAGGAGAGCGCCGCACTCGAGCTTCTCGAGTAGCCGTGATTGGCGGTGTGTATGCGGGCAGGCGGGTGAGGAACCCCCCGTCAAGTGTTGACCTGCCATCATCACCATCTTCATCTTCATCATCATCATCATTTCATCACCATCCATCAATCAGGGACTGCAAGCAGGTGGGTCGTACACAGCACATGAGAGCATTGGATGCAACCCTCTCTGCCGTTCTAAAAATAAACAAAACCTCAGAGGAACTGCAATTTATGGGGGGGACACACGGAGCATATTTAGAAAGAAAAATAAATTATGCTATGAAAGAGAATAAAGTTGCTTTTACAAAAAGCAGGTAGTATCATTTCAAGAAAAAAATAAATACTACTAAATAACTGCGAACTACTGTTACAAGAAAAGTATTTGGTGAATGGCAATGCTTAAACTGAAGTCAAATCATTTCTCCCCCTCATAAAACTTGTCATGTTTTGATTGTTTTTTGTTTGTTTGTTTGTAAAAAAAAATGAATAATCTCATATTAAAAGAAAAAATATTCTCCAGATTTTATGAGAATAAAAAAAAAAAAGTATACAAGTATACAAAAATATTATGAGAATAAAAAAAAAAAAGTATACAAGTATACAAAAATATTATGAGAAAAACTCATTATATGTATGGAAAAATGTCATATACCTTTTTTTACATTATTTTTTTCCAGCTTGTAATATTATAATTTATCTCGAAAGATTTTCTTCTCTTGTAAAAATGTGATTTATAAATATACATTTTCAAGAAAAAAAAGCTTTCAGGAAAGAACACATTTAGATAAAAATCGGATTTATTTATTTTTTGTGGATGGAAATTTTCTAATTCACAAAATCATTTTTCCTCAGAATATGTTTACTTTAAGTTTGTAATATTAAAAGAGAAGAAAAGCATATGACTAAAATCAAATTAGAACAATACAATTTCCAAGAAAAAAAAATTCACTTTTGAATAAAAAAATAATAATACTCTGAAAAGTTTTTTCTTTAATTCACTCAAAATTACTTTTTGCATCTTTAAATTTCAAGTTCAATCTTAATTTTAATTATTCATCCTTACTTTAATTAATGTTGGACTTTATTTAATCAATTAGTCATACACTCCAAAAACAGTCAAATAGTAACCCAATTATGGATAAAAAATGGACCGATCCACTTTCTGGATTGTTTTATACAAAATGACCCCATTTTTTGACCCAAGTAAAGGATCCGTCTATTTTTGACCCATAGTCGGGTTATTTTTGACCCAACTGTTTTTAGAGTGTAACAAATGAACTTGAACTTCATGTAAAAAAAAAAAGACTATTTTCGCCGTGGAAACCCCCCCAACTCTTCAAATTAGGACTTTATCCTCTTAAAATAGTAATGTTAGTCTCGTAACAATTCTTGTAGCATCATTTCTTGTTTTGTTTTTTTTCTCCATCCTGCTTCATCATGTGAGCGTGTGTGACAACTGTCCCAAAACAAAAAAAGTGTTGTTTCAAGTCAAAAACACAAGCTTGTTCTATCCAGATGTCGTCCTTTCAAAGGCCTCTCAACATTATTATTATTTTTTTTTTTTTTACCTTGAGCATTTAAAAATAGCACAAGTGGCGTGCAGACGACACTTTTAAGAACAACCTGCCCAAATGTGGAGACGCCACTCATACTGTGGTTCCTAATAAACGGCTCGAGTCGTTGAGTTTATACGTCGAATCGATTTTATATAACCGTGATGATTGCTTGTTTATGACGAGAATTAACGGTTTTATAATCGCAAAATGTTATAACGCTCAATTGAAAGACTTTGTTTGTGTGTTTTAGCTCATATTAAATGAAAAATATATTATTTTTGGAAATGTGCCTCTCGGAATGATTTCTTTAAGCAAAAAAAAAAACAGACTGCCGTATTCACCATCACATTCCTTTATTGCGTTAAAAAGTTTTGCAAAAACGAGTCACATGATATTTGTTGTGCTTTTCCAACATGCTAAATCGAGTTCCCGGAACAGGAAGCATTGGAAATCACAATGACTTTACTCAACTAACACTTAGTTGTATTCTTAATCTATTGCATTGATATCTGGAGTATAAGGGACAATGCATTTATATTGTACAGCCACACACACAAAGAATATATGATGTGGAGACTACAGTATAATGCTAGGCACTATGTAGGTATGCACAGTTTGTGATGGGATTGCAGAGTGGAGAAATCATCATCATCATCATCAAAGGAGGTTGGAATAAATAACATTTACTTCCAAGAAATCTCCTTGCATGTAAGACACTTTGCATTGCAATGCGTCGCTGCCAACAGTTAACAGCTGTTGTTGTTATGTTTGCAGTGGTGGAAAAGTCGAGAGAAATGTTAGCTTGAAATTCGCCAGCGAATCTGCATCGTCCACAGAATGACAGCAAAATTGGCATTTTGTTCAATCCAGGTCATCATTAAAACATAAGACAAATAGAATGACGTACAAATATTCCCCCGTGCACCCAAAAATTGCCAGATTTATGCAAATTTCTCTCTTAAGTTCAACAATCGCTAAAAGAAAAAGATCTTATTAATTATATTTATTTTATTTATTTATTTATTTATATTTTAGTATTAATCGACTGATTACTCAGTTATCGAAGTTTTATTCTCCCAAATAAAAAATCTATATTATTAGTTTGTTGAATTTAGATTAACTCATTTGCTCCCAAAAACGTATAAAAACGTTCTATTTAATCAGTGCCATGGTCCCAGAAACGTATTTATACGTTTATGTTTTTTATACAGTAGGCTTTGATGCAGCCTCTGAACTGAAGAGAGCTGTTAACGCAATGGTAGTTATTACAAAAACGGCCATCAGGTGGCAGAAGAGTATAAGAGATCAACCAGGGCCATATTGCAAAAAAAGCAGTTTTCCCCACAGTTTTAAACAAATTTGTGAATAATGATGAAACTTAACTATATTCTTATGCTAATTGCTGCAAAACAGCAACAGATCAAAATTTACTTTTTTTCCTGATGAAAGAGACTTTCTTTTGGTAGGCTCCATGTTTTTATAGCAATAGAAGACAATCTGTGGGCCTTGCAAAATCAGTCAAAATCCAGTAAACCAACCAGGAGCGAAGGCGGTTGCTTCAGCGAAAATGGCTGGAGAGTGAATGAGTTAATATTCATTTACCACGATAACATCATATTATGACGAAGTAGTTTGTCGGATTTCGTTGTACAGCGATCAAGGTCTTGTCTCATCAATTCCTTTTATAACTATGAGAAAGTTGTAATATGACGAGAAGAAACTCGTGTCGTCTAAAATATTTTGTGTTGTATGTTATTTTCATAACTTAAATTTTATGACAAACTGGTTATCACAGAATTATGAGGAACATTTTAACTTCAGGAGAACAAAGTCTTAAGATCAATAATTTAATTAAAAATCTGTCACAAAAATTTGCATGGTGTCCATTTTAGTGCTTTTTGTAACGTTTCACAGCGTAACTGAATGCATTGTCATAAACATTTCTGCAATTATTTCTCTATATGCAGTCAGTGTGTCCAAAAAAAAATAGATCTTTGGTTTGATTTATTTTGTATCTCAGTAGAACTACTGAGTGTTGTCGTTTTGCAGGGAGTGTTTTGAAATCTTGGGGATTTATAGCTTGCTGTATCATCTATCAATCCCCCCCCCCCCCCCCCCACGGTGTACACAGCCTTAAGTTAGTTAGGTGAATACTTTCAAGCACCCAAAAATAGATTCCACTGGGGCATAATTTAGGCATAAACAAAAAACAGATACACAAAGTGAACAAAATGTTCATTTTGTCATCATCATCATCATCATTGGGGGAAGAAATCATTATTGGCCCAAAAGAATGAAATCTTGAGTGGAAGGAGAATAACGACAGTCCCGAGCATTTTCCTCTGTCATTAGAATGGAACTGAACGGAAGGTCTCATCCAATGGAGAGATGGCGCTTGCACACAAATTGGTGGCATCCAGTGAACTCTGATTGGGCCGTTAATGGCACGATTGAGCCGCCACTTAAAGCCTGAAGCGCTTGGCGGTGGATCCAAACTGTGTTTACATTCCGATTCCGATTCCGATAGTGTAAGATTGGATGAAATGAATTGCTAGGAGTGCATTTTTAGGATTGACTTAATTATGACAGCCAAACTGAAAAGAGTCGTTTGAGTTGCATTATGTATGAAAAGTGCTATATGAAGGTTGTTTCGATTATATTAAAATGATTTCAAAATATTAGGAGTAAAGGTTGAATTTTACATGTGGAAAAAGTCATGAGTTATGAGAATGAATTCAAAATGAAACAATAATTGTAAGAGGAGGAAAAAGTCATCATTTCATCAAAATAAACCCAACAAATTTGAAATCAAGTTCTTTTTTTCAAGATAGAAAAAGTCATTAAAAAACTTAATTTGTGGGGAGGCGTTATCATTTACTAGAGTAAATTCAAAGTATAACGTCATCAGTTTTAAGAGGAAAAAAATGTCAATTTTGTGTTGCAATGTTATGAACATATAGTCAAAGAATTATAGGTAGTTTATTAAAAAAAAAAAGAAAATAATTGTAGCCATTATAAGAAACTATATTACCATTATTCACTCCGCCGCAATTTCTGAGGAAAAAACTCACAATTTTTAGTCAGTCAAATTACTAAGAGGAAATGTAATATGTATTGTAATATAAAGTCAGAATATTGACTACTATATTTTGCAAAAAAATTGTAATATTACAACAAAATAATGTTGAATTATGTGAGAATTAAGTTGTCATGTTACAGAAATAAAGGTAAATTGTGAAAAAAACATTGAAGATGTCATTACATTAAAATATAAATCACCAATCTTCATCAGTAGGAACAATTTAATGTGATTATGAAAATGACTAGAATACGTTATCTGAAACCACCTGTTATTGGGTTTATTCTTCAATTTTTTTCTTTAGTGTGGCCCTTCATACTCCTTTCCTGATTAAAATATGATCCTCCCCTAGAAACTCTTTCATTTTGTTCCTTTGTAGTCAACTACTTCCAGTTCCAACAAACATTATCTGGCCGCCCTGCTGATTGAATTCCAATATTGACTGACTGACCTTTGAGCTACACTGCTAAAGCCCCGAAGGAGATCAGAAATCTGTTTTTCCGCCTGAATGTATTGTTAGGCGGATCACGCAAATATACTTTATTCTAACAGGCAAGGGCTTAACGTACATCAAAGTTCTTACCATTGCAGGACCCATACTGGGAAACCTATGACGTTGAACACATCAGTTCCAGAAACTATGAATAATTAGTTCCATACTTAACCACTTTAAAAAGTAAAAAAACAAAAATGTTTTTTTTAATCGGGTCGCGGTAGAGTTTGAGTCTCAGTGGTGTGTTCAACTTTTGAGGTTCCACAGCATTTTAAAAACAATACATTTAGGGCTCCATTTTTCGTGTTTTCTGGTGTGAGCCGCAGTATCAATCTGCGCAGGGGTGGGTTAGACCAAGTTTGGTATTCTATTTTTTATTTTTTGGGTAGGTACTAGGTACTATGCCCTGAATCAACTTACATTTAATATATTGGAATCAATCAATCGACCATCATAGATTTGAGCCTAAAAGACGGACGTGTATAATGAATGCTAAGGGCTCATGTCCCTATGATAGCATGGCGCTTAAAGCTAGCATAGTAAAGCAGAAACCCAGAAACAGTTTCCCGTTCAGGTTCTTATTCTAGTTCTCAGTCAAACAAAGTGGATACAAGGATAGTGAGGCATACAAAGAAAGGCGAATTTGGAAGTGTGCTACTATGCTATGCTATCATTCTGTGCATTTACTTTTGTCTGTGGGTAGAAACAACTCAATACAGAAGATTCCCAAATTAAATACTGTATCAGAGTCTACTTCTGCCAATCACTCATTTGCATACATTCACACTATCCCACTGGAGTTTCCTCGTGTTCCTCATATCAAGCCCCTCGTAAACTCCACAAGGCTTCCTTCGCGATCACAAGTTCGAGGATAACCGGGATCGGACTTTAATCTGCTCCGTCTCCGGAAGGCTCACGATGGAGTCCTTCTTGGGTCGTACCAAGTCCCCGACAGGTGTTCCCAAGGCGAACCCGACACCCGTCCCGAAGGCTCCCACTGACAGCTGGTGGGGTAGCACGATCCTGTGCGGTACCGCACTGCAGACACCCGCATGACCCGATGGGGTCTGAGCTGGTCCGATGGAAGTAGAGGAGACTCGGGTGGATGGCGGTGGACTCGGGACTCCTGGGTGCAGCCCCTCGTGTGGCAACGAGGGCTGAGAGGCCGACAGTGTCCTGGTGTCCTGGCTGAGGCTCCCCATTGGCAAGGAATGCGTGCTCTTATGCGTGCTGGGTCGGTGCGCAGGACTTGCCGCGTGTTGCTGGACTAAAGACAGTTGGGAGCCGGTGGCGGGACCAGCCAGGACGCCGGACCCATATGGGAAGGATCGGGGGCTCTGGACTGGGGGACCGGACATGACTGGAGCGAAGGCACCAGAACCGAGGAGCTGTGACTGCAAAGGCGAGCCGGGGCTGGATACATTCTGCAACACCTGGAATCGCCTCACCATCCTGGGGGACTGCAATGTCCCGCCGCCCAGCGAGTTCCCTGGCACGGGCGGGCAAAGGCTCATGGCGACAGCCTGCTGCAAGGTGGCGATGGCGGAACCTTGGGAGGAACCCGTGTGCTGAGGCGACGTTACGGACAACGGCTGCGGTCGCGGCACGTCCACCTGCTGAACCATCTCGCGGTCATATTTGACAATCTCTTGGATCATCTCGTTCTCGCGGTTGTTGAACACCCCCGAGTTGAGATCGTGCTGAACTTTGTGCATCAGGATGGAGTTCTTCTTGCCTAAAACCAGAAAGAAAACACAGTAGACTTGACGCTTAGGTAACGAACGCTTCTGTGGTTCAGAGTAAGAGTTCACAAACTTTTTTGGGTCCAGTCACGTAGAACCCTTTTGATACTGTAGACCCCATGAATTGTCTTTTTTTGTACTGTAGCGGTGTTCCTTGCGAGCAGAGCAGAGGTTGTAAAGTGTAAACAGACATGCAGTAAAAACCAGAAAGGTCCTCTGACCAACATGGCGGTAGCTGACACAGCCACATCATAAACACAAACACAATTTTTGAGAGTAGCATAAATTGCCTTGGGCAGTCAGCCATGGGCTGTTTCATCACGTCTCGAAATGATATAGCCAAGGTATCCGATCTGGTAAATTTCCATTACAGATGAGGTACAAACTGAAGTCGTAACATTTTACTTGTAAATCTGTGGCGAATGTGAACGAACGAACGTACCATATGTCTTCCCAGAGGTGCAAAAGTCCTTGGAGGACGTCGACCCTTGTCTGTCTTTTTTTTTTTTTTTTTTTTTTACATGACTTTCAGCAAAACAGATGGGTTTACCCAGGGGAGCAAATGTAGAAAATGCCAAAGAGGCTGTTGATGAAGAGGTTTCACCAATGTTTGTTTATTTTCAAGCCAAGAGATCAGTCTTAGAGGTGTTTTTTTTTTTTTTTTCAATACAGTATGTCAGGGTTAGGTTTAGTATTTATAAAAAATACTGGCACAAGAGACCAAACTGTGTTCTGTATTTTTAAGCGATAATACTCTTATTTAAACTATGTAAGAAAAAAAAAAGATTCGTTCATTATTGGATTATGAGTACACGTGATCATTTGATTGAAAACATACACGTGCGTACGAGAGGAAACATTCAGCAAAGCTTAAGTGAGTAAAAGATACAGAATGAATTCATCCAGACCTTTATCAGGGTCATTCAACCTAAAGGTTCTATTAAAAGAAGCCTCTAATAATAATAATAATAATAATAATAATAATAATAATAATAATCATCTTGAATAAAGAATTCAATTCCCACAATAAGATAATTTGCTTTCATTTGCCTTGCTGGAGTCAGACCAGAGAACAAAGCTTGACAGAAACATAATAAGTGCTAAATAAGTGCTAATTTGATTCTATTTACAATCACAACAAATAACATAATTACACACACTAATTCAAAAACAAAACCGGGCTACAAAATGTTTAGGGGCAGGTTAGGGTTAGTTGGATGTTTGCTTTTGAGAAATCATCTTAAGTGCTTAAGATGGTCTCCTGCCACTGTAAATTGATCCCGGATATCCCCCCGTCACACGGTTGTGGTGTCCTTGAGCAAGACGGGATACCGCAAACTGCTCCCGCGTGTGCCCACAACAGTGTGTGCTGACTGTCTCCGTTACCGTGATGAGTCAAATATAAAAATGATTCTTTTAGGAATAAAGATGATTGTGTTTCTTTAAAAAAAAAAAAAAAAAAGTGCAAGAGTTCAATGGAATTAGACCTACCAAGGTGAAAGAGGAATAAAATTATTTGTCCTCTTTGCGTGTTCCAAAACTTGAAGACAGATTTAATGTAAGAAAAAACACCTTTGCAAAAATGATTTTAATCTAACAGAGATCTCTGGACATCGTGACAGTCTCCAGACATCACATAACAGGTGGAATTTCAGAGTGCCGAATGTGTCTCTTCCGCGTGTAAAATGGCTTCTTATAGTTAAAACCGACCGCCTCTCTTTCATTTGTAGACAAAACATACTCTCTGGGTACTTTTCCATGAGCGATGGAAAACAGAGTCAGGGGTGCGTGCTCGAAACAGATTCTGTTCTCAAGGACCAAATGTGTTTTCCCACAGAGAAGGAACTTCTAGATCAAATAATATGTCCCATCTTAAGGTCAAATTATACTGAGTTCAACACTACTTGCTTTACACGTCTATAAAACCTTTCAACATGGTTAATATAAAGAATTAAGATGTTAATAATGTAGAACGATGGTTAATATATGAAAATAAATAATTTAAATGTTAATAATATCTAACAAAGGTTACCGGTACGATCACTAGTAATCTGTAATCAATAATATCGAAATACGTTTGAATTGCAGGAACTGATATTTTACATTTCACTCCCAAACATTGTTGGTCCGAGTCTATGAATCCAAATACCACATTTGTGTGTGTGTGTGCAATGTTGTGGTTTGACAGCTGTATGGATCCTCAATAAGCATTCATGCTCACAAATGCTTGATGGTGAAACCTTTGAAGCGTGTGGCACGCTTTGAAAACAGACGCTGATATTGGAATATTGTTAACTTGTGGCGATGCATTGATTGGGTCATTATTTTCCAGTCTATTCAGATTATGCATTCTTGGTGCAGCTGCCGTTTGATGTTACAGACACACACGGGGTCCGATAACAGAAGGCACCGAGGATGATTATCATCCACTGAGTGCACACAGAGAGAGTGTTTTTGGTTGATTAGCGCTTTAAGCACACCCTCCAAATACGAAAGCTGACCGGCAAACCCCTAATGTGTGGAACGTGGTTGCTATGGCAACAGATGGGAGGTGAGAGGAGGCGGGACTTTTTTGCAAATATGTAAAGGGGAGCTGCCGCATGAAAGGGAGCATTGGGGGCATTTCTGAACACGGCCATGACTGTTAATCTACTCCCAAAGTTTGTGCAACGGATTGGCAAGCAAGGGCGGGGAACTTACTTAGCAGGCCTGCCATGAAATTCTTAAAACGGACGAGAGAATGTCCTTTCTTTAGAATGCTTTAAAGAGACGCGTCAATGCTAACCCTGAACTGATATTCTGTACACGTATTTGAAATGTAGACTTTAAGACAAAGAAAAAAACATTGTAATGTACTACTAATACATCTTTCCCTTTATGAGGTGTTAAGTCGCATGAGAACTGCTCAAATGCTAACATGCTAACAGTCAGTACGCTAACACCAGGGACTATTTCTATTGTGTCCACTTACTGAAAATCATCCTTGAAATCCATAGTTAACACGATTTGTTATGTTTCAGATGAGTGTACTAAAGCTGTTGATAAGAATTTTATATTGTGCCCTATATTAGGTATTAATTCGAATGACAATTTATCAAATGTTCGCTAACATGCTAACAGCTGTAAAACAAAGAAAAAAATATTGTAATATACTACTAATACATCTTTCCCTTTCACGAGGTGTTTAGTCACATGAGAACGTCTCAAATGCTAACATGCTAAAGTGTTTAGTCACATGAGAACGACACAAATGCTAACATGCTAACAGTCAGTATGCTAATGCAGAGGGCTACAGCGTTCTAACAGTTTGATAAGAATTTTATACATGCCCCCGATATTAGGTATTAATTCTAATGACAATTAATCAAATGTTGGCTAATATGCTAACAGTGGTCATGCTAACATACAGTAAGTAGAAACCTGAGTATAAAAAAGGGAAAATGTGCTGAATGACATTTTGACATTTAAATGGTTTAAAGTGTTTCAAAAATGTGGAAGGACGAGGTACAAAATGTCTCTGTTAATCTGGAAAATTTTCAATTTTGTCAAAAGTGGGGATTTTTGGCACTTCTGAGATGTGAAAGAGCGGAATAGTTTGAATCGGTTGAGAAATGTGGAACAATATGTTACATTTGTAAAATTTTGCCATTCGTTTCAATTGAAAACGTGAAATTAGAATTTTTTAGCATTTAAAAAACAGTTCTCAAGATGTCATGAATAGGATGAACAGTTTGAAGTAATAGTTTGAAATGATTTGAATCGGTTCGGAAATGTCCAGTTTATAGAATTTCTCCATTCATTCCACATGGAAAATAATTTGAGGAAAACGTGAGATAGCTCTCATTTAATGAATGAGAGAAAAGGTGTGAAAAATGCTAAGAGGGTGTTTGAGTGCCGTGACACGTCTAAAGTGATGAGGGGGGGGGGCGGGGGACCCCCGCCTGTGAATAAATTTTCACGCTCCCTTCATCACACATCGTCGTTATTCATCACAGCTGTCAGTTAGCGCCGTGAATCCTTATGCTTCGTTTCCTCTTGTGAATAACTCCCAAGATTTTATAAAGACGCCACTCTACCCGTGTCTTCATCATGTCAAGGAAGCGAAACCCTTTGGAGCGTAAATTTTCTTCCCAGACACTTTTCTCTAAAATTATGATTCTTTCAGACATTTTCAGAGCAAGCTATTAAATGCATGACAATGATGGTGGTCCCGAGATTTGCACGTTAGTGGTTTCCACGGGCGAGCTCAATCATCCAATCAAATGGACTCACCTATCCTGTCCAGCCTGTCGATGGCGACCGTCTCGAAGGCGCGCCTCATCATGGGATATTCTTCCAAGACCTCGTTGAAGTTGTCCACCGAGAGCGAGTACAGGCGGCAGTACGTGTCCGAGCGCACGCTGGCTGTCCGGCGGCCACGAGTCAGCAGGCAGATCTCTGGAGAAGAGAAGGACAAAAAATGAAAAGGCAGGGTGGAGACGGATTCATTTTTAATTTCAACTTTACTCGTCATACACGGCAGTTAGAGCGACAACACTTCCTGACCCCCTATCAGCTGACTAACCAATCAGAAGCTAGTATACTTTAGGTAAATGCAAATGAATGACGGAGAGCAGCAGATTCGACACATCAACTTAGATACTTGTACAAAAAAAAAAAAAAAGTATAAACGTGTAAATAATAATTCTGGAAACACAAATGTACAAGTAAATATAGATTTCAACAAATTAACTTAAATGCTTAGGGTGTGGACCTTCGCAAAGTGAGCCGTCATTGTTGCTGGCCGTACCCAACGCTTCAAACAGTAAAAAAAATAATAATAATAATTCCGTACTGAATTACGGAAGCGTATTGCATTCACTTGGGGAAAAAAAATCCTGTTTTTCTGGCAAATTTTTTTGAGGGGGGCTTTGTTTTTTTGGAGTATTTTTTTTCTGTTTTATTTAATATTTTTCCCTGTTTTTTTTTGTATTTTTTTTCTGTTTAAAAAAAATATATTTTCTCTGTTTTTCTGAATAGTTTTTTTTCTGTTTTTCTGAGTACTTTTTCCCTGTTTTATAAAATAATTATTTTTCAGTTTTTCTGAATTTTTTTTTCCCAGTTTTTCTGAATTTTTTTTTTAAGGCGTTTTCCCTCAGAGATTAGAGAACAGGCCACAATACAGTATACACATTCAGGTATCCGCGCGGGAAAGTGTCCGCTTCCGCTATTAGCGAGTCTGCAACAAGTCACTTGGAGTTCAGAGGTAAAAAAAAAAAAGTTTAAAAAGTTTTTTTTAATAAATGTTTTTCTGTTTTTTTTCCTGTTTTTTAATATATATTTTTTCAGGGTTTTTTTGAATACTTTTTTTTCTGTTCTGAAAAAATATTCAATAAAACAGAAAAAAATATTCAGAAAAACAGAAAATTAAAAAATATATACTCAAAAAAACAAAGCTCCCCCCAAAAATTTGTCAGAAAAACAAGTTTTTTTTTTTCCCTAAGTGAATACAATACGCTTCCGTACTACCCCTGGTGTAGTCCATATAGTACAAAAACTTAAACCAAAAAAAAACTAAACTAAAACAAAGCATTTTTTTGAGAAAAAAAAATTTAACTAACACAGTTGCCCAAAAAACTGACGTGAATTTAAAAAAACAAAAGGCAACAAAAAATGACTATTGTGAAAAATCCAGCCATGACTATCGCGAGTGTGCGGTTACTTTGACCTGCTGCCTGTGAATGGCGTCTGGCTGACAGGCCGCCTTAATGGAGCACTCGCTATATTTGGAGACGAGCCTGCTAAGCTCCATTACGTTGACTTTTTTTTTTCTCCCTCCTTTTTTTCGTCTTTCGTCTTCTTGTACGACCCGTCGTCTTGACAACCGCGTGTCAAGATCCCGTGGAGAGCGTCCATGTGCGCACTCATGAAAAGCGGGCGAGACATGACAAATGACCACATCATCATCATCATCATCATCATCATCACCATTGTGTTGTTCTAATGGGCTGCACCTGCTGCATCAAGCCACACGCTGACATGGCACTTTTGCTTATTCATCGTACCTGTGCTTCTACTTGAGTACATTTTGAGTACTTTTGATCCAATTAGCGGAGTCCGGCTTTCAAAGCAAACACGGCGAAGCAGCACTTAGCTGTTACGCCGCAAGCCAATGGAATGAGTTGCCATGGGAAGGCGCCAACCTCCAAAGTAGGATCCGTCGACCAGTTTCATGCCAACGCTGCCTTTGGTGAGCACGGTGACGGCGCCGTGCTGGATGAAGTACATCTTCTTGCCGATGGTGCCCTCGCGCACCACGTAGTCGGCCGGCTGGAAGACCTCGAAGCGCAGCTTGGTCAGCATGGCCGTCACGAAGTTGGGGTCGGCGTTGGCGAACAGCGGCATGGTCGCCACCAGCTTGCGGCAGTTGAAGTTGACGATTTCCTGACAAGAGACGAGCTCGCTTTGTTACCAGACGCGGGCGCAACTTGGAAACGTTTATGCTCTCCAAATTGTGACTTTGAATATTTTTACCTAATTTTCGCAATTGATGACTTTATTATATGACTCAATTCTTGTACAAGATTATCTCTTTAGTGTGATATTTTAATTTTATTTTGTTTTCACCCCTTCTTTAAATGATGATTTTTTGGGCTGATATATAAGATTACAACTTTTTGTAATACTTGTTTTTCCCTCATAGAATACTTTTCTTTTTTTTTCACTTTTAAAATTTCACACTATTTCTCCTAAAATGACCATGTTTTCCATGTAATTGAAACTTTTTGTGTAAAATATGTTTACGTAATTTTTCCTTTCAAATTACATTTTCAATAATATTAAAATTTGCTTATGAAGTGACTTTTCTGCAAAACTCTAGGTTTTTATTTAAATATTGCAATTTTGTTTTTAATGGATAAGTGTAATATTGGACCTGTTTCTTGTCAAATTAAAAGATGTTTTATTTTAATCTTGTTTTTTTGTAATATTTTTTTCTGTAATACTGCACAATTTTTTTAAAGAAAAAAATCTGTTATTTCTCAGAATTGTAAAATTGTGACTATTTTACTTCCTAATTTTTCAATAATTTTATTTCCTTATGATTTTATTCTCAAAAAATACATTTCTCCACCACATAATATTAGGCATTTATAAAAAAAAATATATATATTATTTTGCCTTTATATAGAATATTACACTTTTATTGTCCTGAAATGACAGATGATAAATGAGAATTAACCCCCCCCCCCCCCCCCACACACACACACACACACACACCCCATTATTTTGACTTTACTGTCATATTCATATAATAATATATAATATAATAATGTAATAATTTTCCTCTCATTAGCGAGGCCTTGGTTATTCTACTGGATAATTTATGAAGTACATTCAACAAGAAAAATGAAACGTTTTATATTTCCTGTATTTTATCTTGTATGTTAGATTAAATATTTTATAGATTAACAATTATATTAATACGCTCCCCTTTTACATACTGTATACGGTATTATGCGCATACATAATACATCATTATTATCCTTAAAAATAAAAATTTGCATTCATTTTTTATTTTTTATTTTTACCACTACAAGCATACAAAACGCTTAAATACCGAACCTTTAATTATAACTACTTGACTAAATTAACAAGTGACATGAGGTGACAGTAGATGTAAATGTATTCAAGCAGCATGCCAGTAAAGACTGACTGTACTTTATAATTAGATTCAGTGTGTGTGTGTGTGTGTGTGCGTGTGTGTGTGTGCGTGAGCTACCTCTCTCAGAGGCTCATTAAGCTCCTCCAGGATGCTCTCCTCATCAAACATCTTGCCCTGGTACCGGTGCTCGTAGTAGTCGTGGATCTTCTGCCGGAAGTCTGCCGGCAGCTTGTGGAATGACATGTACTGCTCCACTTGTTTATACTGAACGCCGCCGAGAGGAAGATAAGAGGGGATGAGAAGCGAAACCACTTTTGTTCACCGGGACGTTTATGTCACATTGACGAGCAGAGGAACATATAAAAAAGAAAAAGAAAAGAAGAAGTGATAATGATATTCAGGCTGGAAACGCGGATCCACATGACAAGCCCGTGACCTGTTTATGCCTTCGAGCAATGAGCAGAAACATGACACCTGCTGTGAGAAGATGCTACATAACGCCATTATGCCCCCCCCCCCACCCATCACTACCACATAATATATTTTTTTCATTGTTTCTTTGCTATAGTATACTATAGCAATATTTTCTATACAGTGGGGAAACTCCGAGGGTGTTTATTTTTCACAAGAGGAGAAATTGTACACAGCAAACAGACAATTTGTTATACTTTTATATTTATAAACAATGGCTGAATTTAATTTACTGTATACAGTATATAAAAGCAAATGTATTTATGTTAAGTCCATATTTATGTTCAGTGAAATCCAGAAAGACTCTTTATAAAACAATATTTATGTTAAGTAAAAAAAAAAGGCTGCCTTTATTTATTTATTAAAAAAAAAAAACTTTATCCTTAAACATTGTTAAAAATGCACTTCTAATAAAGTATTGGCAAAACCACTTGTTATTTTTATGTCAAGCAGTTGCCGGCGTCAGCGTTTCAATCAAATTTAGTTACTTTGAAAATGAAGTAATGAGTAATCATTAAAGTAACTAAGTTACATTCAAAATCAAAATATCAAGTGATGTGTAAAGTAACTAAGTCTCTTTGAAAATAGAGTCATCAGTAAAGCAACTGAGTTACATTTGAAACCAAGTATTAACATTTAAGTAATAAGTTACTTTTAACTCATTCACTGCCATGGACGGCGATAGACGTCAAAAATTCATTTGAACTATTTCTATTAGTTTAACATTTTCCCCACTTTTGTTAACAAGAGTATGAAAACCTAGATTTTTTTCATTGTATTAGAACAGATATAAAATCTGTGATTAACTAGTGAAGTAATGCGATTAATTACGATTAAAATGGTAATCGCCCCTAATTTTTAAGAATCTTTTAATAAAAAAACATTATTAAAAATTGGAGAAAAAAATAATTCTAATTATTTTATTTTATTAATTTCTTTTTTAAAAAAAAGAAAAGATTATTAAAAATTTGAGGTCTCATGATTAATCAGAAATTTTATTAAATTAAAATGTTTCTAGGTTTTCATACTCTTGTTAACAAAAGTGGAAAAAAATGTTAAACTAATAGAAATAGTTCAAATGAATGTATGACGTCTATAGCCGTCAATGGCAGTGAATGAGTTAAAATCAAAATATCTAGTAATGAGTAGAGTACATTTCTTTGAAAATCAAGTAATCAGTAAAGTAACTAAGCTACATTTAAAATAAAATAATCAGTACACCAATTAAGTTCCATTTAAAATCAAGTATTAAGATTAAAGTAACGAAGTTACTTTTAAAATCAAAATATCAAGTAATGAGTAAAGTAACTTAAGTTCCTTTGGAAATCAAGTAATCAGTAAAGTAACTACTGTACTTATTGTGGGTAACTGTTGCAACACTGCATGAAGCAGCCGACTCCGTGACACTGACAAAATTCAGTGTTAATGTTCAAAGCAAATATGTTTTTTTTTCTCTCTTTTTAAATAGAAACCAAACTCGCTTTAATGATGCAATACATCAGTTAGATAATAAAGGACTAAGTTGTTATCGTTTCGCTCAAACTTCTCTCTACATATTGACATATTTTAATTGTCATGGCAACAGCCTCCGAATATGTATTTAGATGACTTATAATAATACCACAAATCTAGTTTTATATGATGCTTTATTCATAGGGAATAAATTGTGCCACTGAAATATTAAATATTGTTACCAGATTTTCCATGCGCGTGAAGTCGCTTTTGTTGCATTTTTCATGAATAAAAGCGTGCTTTCCCAAATGATTCTATGTCCAAAATTAATAAATAATATACAAAAGGAAGCGAAGGGCATTCGCAAATAAAAATAATTGCTCCATAGAAAGCCAACTTGAACGCATTCATGAGGTGCAGCGAGCGCAAACACACAAACAAGGGCAACATTTTTTTATTTAACATGCATTGTGGTCACTGCAGTGGACAGATATTCCAAATCTGCAAAAGTCTACACACCCTGGAGTTTGAACAAGGGCTGTGCATATCTTGTGCTTGGTATATAAACAACTCATAACAAAGCACCTTTTCACTTTTCAAGTGAACAAAAGTATTGGAACACATGATTGATGGTGGTTCTTGTTGTGAAAAAAACGATTTAAAAATAAATAAATAAATGAAACATTTGGGATGAACTCTACCAGCCGTCAAGAAGCTGCTGGTCAATAATACAAGCGCCTCAGCGGGATAAGCCAGGCGGCCCCTATTAAGTGTTTGCAACCCGGGGAGTCAGCGTGTGTGACACTCTCAATTAAAGCCAAATGACAGCTGGCTGGCTGGCTCGCTCCCGCCGCCGCCTCCGCCCCGGTTAAGAAGTTGTTGTCGGTGGAAGTTTTATTGACTTTGTGATTTCCGCGGCATTAGTCTGAGATTAGCCGGCCGCGTCACTCAAAAGTCAAGCGGGCTCCCAAAGTTGATGTGGCGGAAAAGTCGTGTTGAAGAAATCTATGCGGCATTTATGTGTGACTCCGCGGTTGTGTTTCATCGTGTTTTCACTCTGATTGACATTTTGTGTATGGGAAAAAGGCGTCAAAATCGGAAAAACCTTCCAGCCCAAAGCAAAATAAATAAATAAATAAAAGCAGAATTTCACAAGTGACTTCATGTTAAGGATTAGATCGCTCCTAATATGAAAAGAAAAATGCACTGAGCTGTCCCTAACATCTTACAATTGCAATTATGCCATCTAGTGGCAGAAAAATGACCAATATCGCACTCGTTTTTTGTTTTTTTTTACAGTACAGCACATATTTTTAATTTTAACTCAATTTGATGAATTATTATGAAATTACTGTAGCAATGACTAGAGATGCGACCATATTTCACTTTTAGGTAAGCAAGAGTATTAAAATAAAAAATATATTTTATTGTACATTTAGAACAGATATAAAATTTGCGATTAATCGTGAGTTAACTATTAGAGTCATGCGATTAATTACGATTAAAAAAATTAATCACCAGACACACACACACATCTACATCTATATATATATATATATATATATATATATATATATATATATATATATATATATATATATATATATATAATGGTTAGGTAGGTCTGGTTGGACATAAAATTCAGATTCAAAACAAAAAATAATAATTTTCAGAGGATGAAAATAAAGAGTTATGTCATTTTAACAAACTTTAAAAAAATCTATTTTTTATTCGACACTTGCATTGGATCTTATCAGAATTTCAAAAAGATTTGAAATGGACATAAATAAATGCGTTTCCAATTGTAATCAACGCTGTGGCTGTTGTTTGGTATATCTGCTGACTAAGCTTCCGTGACTGCTGTCCTGACATCTTACACAAAATAACGGAAGGGAAGACCGTAAGTCTGTTGTGTGACGTCAGCTGGTTTGTGTTGTCATCTACGAGCCGCCAGGGTTGTCTCGCACCATGTTGGTTAAGTCAAAGACGGAAGACAGATACTACCGTAAAGCAGCCAGCAGACTATTTCACCAATTATCCTCTCCGTAGTTGGTTCAAAAACATTGTTTTTAGAACTTTGCCTGCAGACCCACCATCAATCGATTCCTCTGACACGGCGCCACAATATATGTCCGATTCATTTGTGGACATTGAACAGAGATCCATGCTTGACCGCATACTGGGAAATAAACTGGGAAAAACAACAATGCACTTTTGGAGATTATAACTTCCTCCCCGGTCCAATTATACCTGTTGACAGTTTGTGGTTATTGTTTTTAGATGTAAAGAAGCCAAGAAACCCCCCCGCCCTCAAGGATAATAGGCACACTGTGGGAGTCTGAGAATAGCAACAAGTTGGGAGAGGGTTCATTAGCAAATAACACCAAAGACACTGCAAACAAAACAAAAAAAGGACGCCAAGGCTGCAATTCTAAATACGGTAAATCCTGATTTGTTTGGCCATACTTTTCCACTTTACAAAAAGTTTGAACTTAATTATCACGCACAGTAGGCAGAGGTTTTTTTGTTAGTTTTTTTTTTTTACTTTAGCCCCCTCTGCTGGACGTGGTAAAGACAAAATAGCATCGAGATGTTTCTGACGTTTTCGGGCGTCTTCCCAGCTAACGGAACCAAACACGACAGGACACTTCCTGTCTTGAACGAGGCTTGCTCGGTTGCACCTCTCTCTCTCTCATGAACTTGCGCAGTACAAAAAAAAGAAGACTTTTCAGCATGTAAAACTAAAATACAATACCAAAATGAATAACAAGGGTCGCTCTGTTGCCCTCTCTCTCTCTCTCTCTCTCTCATGAACGTGCGCAGTAGTAAGGCTCGCTCGGTTTCACCTCTCTCTCTCTCTCTCTCTCTCTCTCACTCTCTCTCTCTTTCTCTCTCGTTCCCTCTCTCTCTTTCTCCCACTCGCGCCCTCTCTTTCTCTCTCTCCCTCTCTCTCTCTCTCTCTCTCTCATGAACGTGCGCAGTAGTAAGGCTCGCTCGGTTTCACCTCCCTCTGTCTCTCTCACTCTCTCTCTTTCTCTCTCGTTCCCTCTCTCTCTTTCCCCCACTCGCGCCCTCTCTCTCTCTCTCATGAACTACCAAAATGAATAACAAGGCTCGCTCGGTTGCCCTCTCTCTCTCTCTCTAGCCCCCCCCCCCCCCCCCCCCCCCCTGGATTCAAGCTCGTTTCTTTTTATTCAACCCGTCTTTTCTCGAATGAGGCTCGCTCGGTTGCACATATCTCTCTCTCTCGTTCTCTCTCTCTCTCTCAACCTCCTTCTCGGAATGTGAGGTGAAATTAGTTGTGAATAATAGACAAAAATTGAAGATCAGAAGGCAAAATTGAGCCTATTCAGACAAGTCATGGTGTTTCAAAAATATCGCCACAACGCACGGAGAGGATCAATCTCAGCTCAACGATGACCCGCCCCGACGCGTACAGGAAGTGTGTGTCAGCATTACCGCGCGTGCAATTAGACGGCATCTCTTGCAGGATCGAAAGAAGTCTGCAAAACAAGGCAACCGGGGGCCAAGAAAGCAACTTAACCAGCTTGAGCTCAGCTTTGATCAGCGCCACAGAATTAATGGAACGTATCAAACAGTGCTGGAATTAAGCGAGGAAAGTATTGAACTCGTGTTAAACGGGACGGCGTTAGCCAAATCTTTGCGGCGATTAAATTCGCTTTTATGTCCAAAAATAGGAGCGTCCTTACCTTCTCTTGGTACTGGCGCCGGGACGAGTCGAGGGACTGGATGAGGGCGGTGGCGTGGCCGATGAACATGGCGTAGCAGGTGGCCCCCACGATCATACTGAGCATGGTGAGCCAAATGTCCGACATGCTCTCGGGGGCTTGGCGGCCGTAGCCGATGCACAGCATGTGACTCATGGCCTTGAAGAGGGCGAAGGAGTAGAGCTCGCTCCACGTGTCGTTCTGAAAGGGGACACATTCTTTTGTTTCATGGACAAAGAATATTAAACAATGAAACTAAATACAAGGTAAAAATAGTAACTTTGTTTTTTTTTTTTTACAGTTTTCAATTGTTAACATTGACACAATTAATTCATGCATTTAATTAATGAGCACAGATAAGAGGGGCGTATATTCATTATTTGAGTTTTCTTTGGTTGTGGAGTGTAATGAAATAAAAGGGCTTCATTGTGTCGGCCATTTTCTTGGACGGAACGGTTAATTTGTCACCTAAATGCATTTGCGGATAATACGTTTAGATGGCAGCACAATGGGAGCGTGAGACGTCCATGATGTATGATAGGGCGATTATAAAAGTGTGTGCGTGACGGGATGCAGAGCCAACCCTGACAGTCTAAAACCAACAACACAGCTTATCTTGCTTGGCAGAGCTCCATTTAGACTTTTAATACGTTAAGCGACACAAACAGCAACGTCGAGATTCATTATTTAAAAGCCGAGTGTTTCGATTTCGTATTCACACGTGTTGATAAATGGCGGGAAACGAACGGATAAACACTCGGTGAAGTGCGCCGGACACGAAACAAAATCCTTTGCGTCACACTTCATACAAGTGTCGTCGATCAATGGATTCCAACACAATCAAGAGCTCAATGTGTGTTTTGTTAGCGGTGAATAGGATATTCTGTGAGACTTAACACTGACTTCTTGGTGAAATTGAAATATTGAACTTTTAAAAGTACCCGTAAAGTCAAAAATAAATGTCTTGTGTTGGAACAATCCTGCCAAGTTTGAATGATCTCCAGATAGCTAGCTAACCAGCTAATTAGCCAGCTAGCTAGCTAGCTAGCCAGCTACAGTTTCTTTCGCTTTCCTTTTTTGTCTTTCTTAGTCTCTTTTATTCCATCGTGTTCTTTCTTTCATTTCCTTCTTTCCATCTTTCTGTTTCTTTCCGTCTTTCGTTCTGTCTTTCTTTCTTGCTTTCATTCTCTCTGTCTTTCTCTCTTTCATTCCCTGTCTTTCATTTGTTCCTTCCTTTCTCTTCCTTTCCTTCCCTCACTTTCATTCTCTCTCTTTCCTTCTTTCTATTTTTCCTTGTTTTTTTTTCTTTCTGTGACTTTCTGTCTCTTTCTCACGCTTTTATTCTCTTGCATTCATTCGCTTTCCTTCTTTTGTCTTTCCTTTTTTCTTTCTTTCCATCTTGTTCTTTCCTTCTTTTTCTGTCTTTCTGTCTCTTTCTTTCTTGCTTGCTTTCATTCTCTGTCTTTCTCTATTTCATTATCTGTATTTCCTTTCTTTCTCTTTCTTTCATACTCTTTCCTTCTTTCTTTCTTACTTTCTTTCTCTCTTTCTCTCTTTCTTGTAGTTGCATGACAAAGTGGCTTATGTTTCCCATAAGTACTAAGAAGCACCTGCGTCTAGATTTGGAGTCTGAAGACGACACAGGTGCAAATTAGAGGCTGGTGTTCACACGCAGCCGAGCGCAACCAACTAAAGCGTCCAGAATGATGGCGCAAGCTGCGGCCTCGCACCCCATGCCCAAAACGTGTCAACGGCTACGATTGCATTGAAAACGTCCACATTTGCGTCTTCTTAATTGGGTTGGCTTTTCTGCTTATTACACTTGACCAAAATTCCGTCCGGGTCGGCTCCAGCTCACCCTAATCACCCTAATGAGCACAAGCGCTACAAAAGACGGATTGATGGATGTATGAAGTGTCAAAGAACACATACGAGCATTTTGTTTACTTTAAAATACAGTCGGCCCATCTGCTGATTGTCAGTAATTGTATGAATGGAGGATTTTTTTGCAAAGAAGAGGGCGGGGCCTGGAATGCAGCTATGACATTGAGAACAAGGGGGGGGGGGGGGGGGCACCAATCTGTAGAGAGTTGAAATGTTATCAAAAGTTAGTTCAAGTCATTTTTGAGCTGCTACTTGATACAAATAGTTGAGAACCACTTAAGTGAAATTGGCTCCAGGGCTTGAAGATGAAAAGGATTGGAGGGGAGGGGAGGAGACAAATTTGGGGAGGGGAGGCCCAGCGTGAAAATGCCTCCAAAGTGAGGCGAGTTTACTGGAACGGCCTCAAAACTGTCATTTATTTGGTCTAATAGGAATCACGACTAAGAAACAAAGCCAACATCTGAATGGCGGAAGCGACAAAAAGTTGGCACACAAACGCTGAGAATCGAGGCTTATTATCACGCTTAATAACGGCGCCAACCAGCAACGCTTTCCAACTCTATCAAGCAGAAAAATGTGTGTTTAGTTCGGGAGAAATGTGCGATTACTTGACTAAGTCCAAACGCTTACTGTAATGCACAGGAAGCAAACTCAAAGCCCGGGGGCCAGATCTGGCCCCTAAAAGCAAATCAAGTATGTCAACTTTCATTATGCTCATTTCAATCAATTTTCAAATTGTCATATGTAATAAATAATAATGTTGAGATATCGCAAGTATTTTCACAGTTTTTATTACAGTAACAAACTTTATTGTAATGTTTCAAAAATATTGCATTTTTAGCAGCATTAATAGCTTTATTATTATTATCATTATTATTATTATTAGGGATGTTCGATACCACATTTTTTAATGCAAATCTTCAGAACTCGTCGATACCAAGTACCGATACCATTAGTACTTATAATACATAAAATTTCCACATAGAAAAAATGAATTTTTTTTAAAGACATATATATATCCCAATTATAGCAAACATTCTTAAAATTGCTTGAAATTAATGGCAATTATATATTTTTCAATTTGCTCATAAAAGTCATTTTGCATAGAGCACACAATAAAATGAATGTAAAAAAAAAAGATAAATAAAATGAAACAAATAATCCAGTGGCCAGAGAGAAAAAAATAGCTTCATTATTATTATTATCATTATTATTATTATTAGGGATGTTCAATACCACATTTTTTAATGAAAATCTTCAGAACTCGCCGATACCAAGTGCCGATACCATTAGTACTTATGATACATAAAATTTCCACATAAAAAACAATGAATTTTTTTTAAAGACATATATATATCCCAATTATAGCAAATATCCTTAAAATTGCTTGAAATTAATGGCAATTAGATATTTTTCAATTTGCTCATAAAAGTCATTTTGCATAGAGCACACAATAAAATGAATGTCAAAAAAATAAAAATAAAAATAAAATGAATGTCAAAAAAATAAAAATAAAATGAAACAAATAATCCAGTGGCCAGAGAGGAAAAAAAAGACCCAATCAAAATATGTGGTTGTACAATTTCCTTTTAAGGAATACAGTGAAGTGCAAATAATTCAATTGAATACAATAGTGTTTCAAGTAATTTAGTCATATCTACCATGTTAAGAAGTGTGTGATATTTAATTATATCTTGTTTTGAAATCCATGCTTTTAATTTGGAAGGCTGCTCTGTATTTCCGTTTGCTGATTCACGTTCTCCGCTCATGGCGGTCAATAAACGCAAAATAACCATTTCAACCTTTAGTTCCTGACCGAAAAAAACGGCCACAATAGCGGGGGCCGATACCAGTATCGATAGCCGTCGCGAGTACCGATACCGCTAATACACACAAATGACATCGTGTGCATGCATGATACTAAATGTCCCAGTGAGTGTTGCTGAAAATGAATTTTTTTTTTTTTTTTTTTTTTTTTAAAACCTAATGAGGATTTTGGATGAGCTGTGCTTTATACTGATGATCTAAGAGTGCTTGTTGACTGCCAGAATCTCTCCTCATTGGACGGGTTACAAAATCTATGCGGCAAGGCTCATTTCAACTCTGTGACAGTTATTATTTCTGCAGTTTTCAAAGACTTGAATCAAAACTACTCGCATGGTAAGCTTCAAATGTAAGCAATAATACTGGAATTTTAATGGTCTTTCTATGAGGAAATAGGAATGAAATCGGTTCCACTGTAGGTAAAGATGAAAAGGTATCAAAAATAATATTTAAAATGACCAAAATGAGCATGATAAAAGGCATTACCAGGATATTACTGAAACCAAAAAATAATTAAAAATAATTAAAAAATAAAAAATGAGTGCTTTTTGAACATCTTGTTAATTGACCTCATTTTATAATACAATACAAAAAAAATTCCACCAATTTTTGTCAACAAATATAGGCTGATACAATTTGAAATACAATATTTGAAATATTGTCTATACCAGGGGTGTCAAACTCATATTAGCTCAGGGGCCACATAAAGGAAAATATATTACCAAGTGGGCCGGAGCGGTAAAATCATGGTAGGCCTATATAACTTCAAATCAATTATATGCAGATTTGCGCCCCCAAATTGCAGGGCGCAACTGTAAAAATATTGTCCAAAAAAAACAACACAAATGCAAATGGAACACGGAATTTTTAAACAAACTGTAACTTAAAAGTCGCTTGTCAAATAAGATTAAACTCCTTTGCGGGCCTGATCCGGTACACCCGCAGCATACCTATTTGATGCGTACTTACCACCATCTTGTTGAGGGACACCCAGCAATCAGAGGGGAAGTCCTGCAGCATGGGCACCAGGAACTGCAGGCAGCCGTCCCAGTGGCACAGCAGCAGCATCATGCCGATCAGGTTGAAGATTCGCATCACCGCACTGGCCAGGTCGTACGTCATGTGGAAGATCTGGCGGGAGCGAGGCTGTTATTCCGTGACCCACCTCATGCTGCTGCCACAGAATCATACTACCAGGGCTGTTACAAATATTTTTTTATATATTTCATGAATTAGACTCATTCACTCACAGCCATTTTCACTGAAGCAACCCCATTCGCTCCCGGCTGTTTTCCTAGATTCTGACTGATATCGCAAGGCCCACAGAATATTGTGCTCTATTGCTATTCCTATCTGTTTCCGTTTTGCAGCAATTAACTTTTGAATATAACTAAGTTTTTGACATTATTCACAAATCTGTTTAAAACTGTGGCTAAATGAGCTTTGTTGCAACGTGGCCCTGGTTGATCTCGTATACTCTGCTGCCAACAAATGCCCGTTTTTGCAATAAATACCATTTCTTCAACCATTCTCTTTAGTTCAGAGGCTGCATCAAAGCATTCTGTATGCTCTAGCATAAATAAATTTAAAAAACAACAACATAAAAACGTATAAATACGTTTTTGGGAGCAAATGAGTTAAAAAGGGAAATATTGGAAAATGTTCTCCCAAAATTTAAATAATTAATTATTTATAATTTAAATTTGAAAATTTTTAATGTGCAATTTTTTTTTTAAATAAAACTCAAAATGTGTAAACATTGTGCCAATGTTAATTTCACATCAATCTTGAAATAAAGCACAAAAACTAATTCATTGAAATTTAGGATTTGTCATTGAAAATGTGAAATATAATTGAAAATTATATTTTTGTGCCAAAATAAATGTAAAATCCATTAAACATACTGTGTTCTCTCGATACAACACTGTTCACTTTTCATGGATTGTTTTAGTACAATTTTGCATGCTTTATTTTTATTTAGTGCTGCAGCCTACCCTTTTTTTTTTTATATCAAAGTTTGAACATTTAGACAAGCGAGAAAGTGAGAAATTTCGTTGAGAAAATTGTATCAAGTGTGTGGTGAGGGGTTATACAGCATTAAAACATTTATAATAAATGTAAAAATTAGGACGACTACTCTGCGGATTTCACACATTGTGGGTATTTTTTTTTTAAACGTAATCCATCGATAAATGTGGGAAAACTTTTTTAACAAACCTCCCCTTTGTACACCAGTGTTTCTCAAGACTGTTGAATTTATTTTTAAGTTAATTTTTCATATATTTATATTTATTATATCCACCAGATTGTACCTTCGTCTTCGCACTCCTTTTACATAGTGCCCCCTAGTGTTTAGACTGAGAAATGTTTCGTGCTACAGGCTACATTTGTCAGCATTAACTCATTCACTGCCATAAATTCATTAAAAAAAAAAAAGATTATTAAAAATTAGGGGCAAGAGGCGATTTAATTTTTTTAATTGTAATTAATCGCATGACTTCACGAGTTAACTCACGATTAATCACAAATTTTATATCGGTTCTAAATGTACAATAAAAAATTCTAGGTTTTCATACTCTTAACAAAAGTGGGATTTTTTTCTAAACTAATAGAAATAGTTAAAAAGATTTTTTGACGTTTATAGCTGTCAATGGCAGTGAATGAATTAAAAAAAGAAAAAAAATGATAAAAAATTCAAGGATTTAGGCGGTGAAAGTTTTTAATTGTAATTAATCGCATGACTTCACTAGTTAACTCTTGATTAATCACAAATTTCATATCTGTTCTAAATGTACAAAAAAAAATCTAGGTTTTCCTACTCTTGTTAACAAAAAATGTTAAACTAATAGAAATAGTTCAAATGAATTTTTGACGTTTATAGCCGTCAATGGCAGTGAACGAGTTAAGATGGAAAATAACGAAGAAACTTGTGTATTCTATTTTCACACACGGTGCTTCTTACACTCTTCCTAGACTCTCAAGGTCAACACGGAGACCCGAGCGCCGTCCCTTTACATGACAATGTCACACCGCAATCCGGGTCCGAATATACCAGCAGCCAACATACGCGCACAATTCACGCTTTTAGTCAAACAGGAGCCACCTGCAGACCAAAAAGCAACCATCATTTCCAATCAACAATCACTTTTTACTTCCACACATTCCCTCACTCTGCCCGTAGACAAAAGCACGCGAGTGAAGAGCTCGTTGTGAAAAGAGCTTCCGGCCTTGGGAAATTGCTGCGCTTATTCCCGACAATGCTTATCATGGCCTCTGCACACACGTACACACATACATAAACCTCTCGGAGATATGCAACAATGCATCAGCGAGCACTATGGTTGCCCCCTAATTTTTTATAATCTTTTTTTTTTCTAATGCATTCATGGCAGTGAATTTAATTGTGCGTTAAAAAAAAAAATTATGTTAAAGGAACTTTGGATTAGCTCAAAATTTCACCTAAAATTCAAATTTCCGACAATTACCACCGGGGACTTCTTTTTTTTTTGCAATTTAAAAAAAAAAAAATCTTATAAGTGTTACTTTGATTTTTTTTATTGTTGTCATTTATTTTTTTATTCTAGCAAAAGTTTTTTCATAAAAACATTTTCTACTACATTTAATAATATGTATGCAAATATTATGACATCGTAAATTTAGGATTTTGAACTTGCAATTTCAACTTAAAATTAAAAAATTAATTTTTTGTTTATTTCTTTAAAATACAATGTTTTTCTCTGACTTTTCTGGTAACATTTGTTTTCTCATTAAATATATTTTTAACTGTTGTCTACATGTAAAACAATTTATTTCCTAATTTCTTCAAATTTTTTCTTGCGATATTAGGAACTTTTTGTAACTTTTTGTACTACCGCTATGTTTTCTAGTTATATTATGACATCATAAACGTACGAGTTTACTCTCATAATACAGAATTTACTCAAATGTAATGAATTCTTGTTAATTGTGTTGTTGTTTTTCTTGTAATCTTGCAAACTTTTTCTTCATTCTATAACAATGACTCCCCCCCCCCCCCCAATAAAATATTAGGGTGTTATTGTCATCATTTCATGTTTTACATAATTGTAGTCAAACCACTGTGTGAGTGAGGTTCATATACCGCTAGTTGTATGTGTACGACGGAGACGGTAATTAGGCTTCTCCCCGAGCTCAAATTACCGCTCGGTAATTAAAAGACTGTGTGCTTGTTTTTAGTGATTCACAGCAGTTCGGATAATTAGAAGAAGAAAAAAAAAAAGAAGGATGCCATTTATGTTGAAACAAACACAAACACGCTGCACTGGGGTTTCTTGTGTTTATGTAGCATAATGATGCACCGAGCTACTGTAGTGTGTAAGTGAATATGGCTTCAAGGCTAATTACGGTGGATATCAAAAATCTACACACCCCTATTCAAATGCTAGATTTTTTGTGAGAGACCAAGATTCATAATCCAAACTTTTTTTCATGTCCACACTCGTGGATGTTGTCTGATTTTGTTAGAATGCTCAAATGGAATCAGGCATCCGCATGTGATCGGATAAGAAACTTTTTGTCATTGGACGTGGTGCAGCAGCATGTGGCTCATTGCCCCAAGGTTGCGCTTCAAGTTCCTGTCAACAATTGCGCGCTTGGGATCACGAAGCAGCTCCAGTTAAGTCCAGTATAAACGTGACGGCAGACGCCGTGTTAGTCAGGAGACCTCGCAGACGGCGTTCCGGATTATGCTCATAATATTACAGCAAATGCCAACTTTTTCCTCATATTTATTAATTAATTTTATTACCTCTGTTGTAGATTTTTTTTTTTTAACCAAACAAACAGTAATTAAATGAACTTCTTGCAATATATAATAATGGGATTAATACACTTTTATTCAAACAATTTATAGATTTTTTTTTTTACACATCATGTTATTTTTGTCATAGAAATATTGCAACTAGAAACATGACATCGTTCATGTAAATTTATGATTTTTTTCCACGTATAAAAAATGTTTTAGAAAAATTATGACTATTTATTGAAATATAACTACAGTAGTGCCTTGAGATACATGTTTAACTCTTATTCCCAAATAAAATATTACCAGTGTCCCAAAGACATATTTATACGTTTTTTTTTTTTGTTTTTTTTTTATGCTAGAGCATACAGAAGGCTTAGATGCAGCCTCTATCCTGCAGAGAACTGTTGAAGCAATGGTAGTTATTACAAAAACGGCCAGAAGGTGGCAGCAGAGTATAAGAGATCCACTAGGGCCATGTTACAAACAAGCTAATTTACCCACAGTTTTAAACAGATTTGTAAATAATGATGAAACTTAGCTATATTCTAATGCTAATTGCTGCAAAATGGAAACAGATAGAAATATACTCTTTTTCCTGGTGAAAGAAGAGACTCTAATCTTTCTTTTGGTAGGATCCAATAGAACAATATTCTGTTGGCCTTACAAAATTAGCCGTGAGCAAAGGGGCTTGCTTCAGTGAAAATGGCTGCGAGGGAATGAGTTATTTAGTTTTGTGACCATGCACATAACTTAAAACACTCCCAAATCATCATGCAGCCTCCCTCGTAAATAACTAAATAAATAATTTAAAATTAGTTAGTGTTCTTAATAAGGTTAACTAAAACTCCATAATAATATACCTAAAAAAAAATACAGAATAAAATAATTAAATAGGATTTAAGGTATTAAACAGTATGCCCCTCATGATTTAATGCTGCGATTCATTTCAATGTGCTGCTTTTTCTGGTTCGGCCATTTTGGCCACTAGGAGGCAGTATAATAGTGCTTCTTCTACTGCTACTCTAAGTGACTCGGTAAGATTAGTCGTTTTCCGTACGACTTCTCTTTCGGCATGAAATGAAGCCATTTTAGGTTGATATAGTTTGCCGGGAAAAAAATGTGTATTACAACAATATGGCTTTTGTAGTCCTGGCGATGTGGATTGTTGCGTTCCTACCTCCTCCCACTGGTGGATGTAACGGATGAGTCTGGAGAGGCGCAGCAGGCGGAGCAAGCTGAGGATTTTGGTGAAGCGCACGATGCGGAGCGCCCGCGCCGTCTTGTACACCTCCGAGTCGATGCCCTTCTCCACGATGAGGAAGATGTAATCCACCGGGATGGAGGAGACAAAGTCCACCACGAACCAGCTCTGCAGGTACTTCTTCTTGATCTTCTTGGGGTCCAGGATGATCTCGGTGTTGTCCTCGAACACGATGCCCGTGCGGAAGTTGAGCACCAGGTCCATGAGGAAGAAGGTGTCGGACACCACGTTGAAGATGATCCACGGCGCGGTGGTCTCGTCCTTGAAGAAGGTGATGCCCACCGGGATGATGATGAGGTTGCCCACCATGAAGAGGAGCATGGTGAAGTCCCAGTAGAACCTGCGACCGGGACACGCGGGTCACTATCGAACTTGGGATGCAATCGCAACAGTTACACAAAAAGTGGTGCCGATTAATCGGCCACCAGTTGATGACCAAATCGATCAATAATTATTTTTGATTATTGATGAATCGTTTAGATACCTTTTTAAATTCGAATTTGTCCAATTCCTCAGAATTTCAGCTTCTCAACAGTAAATGTCCGATTTCTTGAGTCCTCTTTGTGTTGAATCAAAATAAGACATTTGCTTTTACTTTGGAAAACAATGATGACAAATTTTGACAATTTTCTGGCATGTTACGGATCAAACCAGGAGCTGAATTATAAATAAGATGGCCACGTACTGATACCAGCTATCGTATTGGCCAGTAATTGTGACAGCGGCAAATACTTTTTATAATTACAAGAATCAATTAATGCCAAGCAATTTTACTAGTTCAAGCAAAAATTAGGCATTGGAACATATAGTTTGTTTTTTTTTTAATGATCTGTTACTGTTTTTTATTGAAAAGTAGTGTTGCTCCGATACCAATACTGGTATCGGCAGAGGCCCCCGATACTGTATTAAATCTGAGGTATCAGTGAATACTAACAAGTAACATGCCAATACCATTAATTTCGATGCTAATGCTAATCTTGCTCGTGCACGACATTCACTGATGTGTGACATGTTCACTGCATGCCAAGTCAAGATAGAATCGGCCGATACTGCAAAGCTGGGAATTGGAAATCGGTATCGGGGGTCCAAAAACCGTATCGGAACTACACTAATCAAAAGTATCGGTACTTGTTATCGGTATCAGTGACTACTCAAAGTGATCCCTGATAAGTTCTGTATGTTTGTTCTTTTCTACACTGTCAATTTGAAAGGTCATGGCCTTGACTATAAAGGAATGTTAATTTAAATCTAATCCATTGATTAATTGACAAAATAATTGATAGATTAATAGATTTTTTTTGTTTAAATAATCGTTAGTTGCATCCCTAATATGAACAATGCAATTATTAAAATGTCAAATAGTCATGTAACTTCTGTTAATTAAAATGCCACTAAGTGGCAAGTAACAGTAGTTTTACTTTATTTTGGTTTTATTTTTACAGAATTACACCCGTATGACGGATAAAAAAATGTGTTTGTAAAATTAAAGGTATGAAATGAGCTGTCCTTGGTGCTGAAACTTCTCACTAAACCATTCCATTATAATCTGATCATGTGATTACGTTATCATTCATTTTGTTTACTGCGACGATCTTAACACGTTAAAAGTTTGGTCGGCCGTGCACTTGAACCCTTGCAACTCCCGGGCCGCCTACCTGAAGTCGCTGTAGGGATGTATGATCCAGTTTCCCGCCGACTTGACCCGCTCCTGCTCCTTCTCGACCGCCTTCTGGCTGCCGAACATCCGCAGGGAGAACTTGTTGACCCCGGGCTGCAGCAAGGAGCTGAACTGCCGCTGCATGTACGTCTGACCCCGGCTGCTCTCGCCATCGTCGGCCGCGATGAGGGAGCCGTCCTCGGCCGCCGCCGCCTCCCCCGCCGCCTTCGTGGACGACTTCCTGGAAAGCAGAGTCGGGGTGTGCCCTCTACCGCCGGACGCGTTGGAGAAAGACACCCGGGAGTCCTTCTTGTCCGTTCCCGCGGCGGCGCTCGTCTTGACCTCGGCCCCGGGTCCCTCTGACACCGCCTCGTCCATGCTCGCACCCTTGCCGCCCTCGGCCGCTTCTACTCCCCCATCGGCGTGCTTCTCTTGTCGGGATATGAGTGACGAGAGACTCCCCGAGCTGGTGGGCTCCCTTCGACAGTCTCCGTTCTTATTGCATATCATGCCGCCGGCTTGGCGTCCTAGCGCGGCTGCGTCCGGTCCCACCGAACCCCGCGCATCCCTCTGGAAGAGCCGAGTCGAGGCTGCGCCGACGGTGTCGTGAGCTTCCGATTCCGAGGGCTCGTCGTCGTCAAGGAGCAAGAGCTCGGTGTTGTTGTTGTTGTGGGACTTTTTGGCGGCCCCGCCTCCTCCCGGTGCAAGTCTCTTCATGGTACTGGTGCCTCCGCCAAGGCGAACATCCTCGGAAGCTTGCGGGGGGGGCGCGCCTGGCGGGGGAAATATGATGGACTCCACCTCGACCATCACTGGGACACGCGCGCGCAGGCACGCACATGCTAACACGCTCACACACAAACATTTAACATATACACAAAACACACGCGCACAAACTCTCACACACAAATCGCCAGTCTGGTTACACACGCGCACACAAAACACGAAAACCATAACGCGCTCACGCACAAGCTCGCACTAAAATACTAGACACGCTCCTACGCGCACACTCACGCGCTCTACTGTACACGATCTCGCACACAAAAACAACAGTCACACTATTTCAGGTACGCTCCATTCCTCACTTATTGTAACTTTACTTTCAAAACAAACCTACCCAAAAAATGACTAACGAATGATTTATTAACACCATGGTGCCTTTTCATAAAAACAAAAGCATATTGCACAGTTTTGGTCAGCCTGTTGCTTCAAATGAACGAAAAGGTGCTCACAGGAAAAACGCCCACGGATAAATGTCGCCATCTCGTGGAAGACACCAGAAACTACATTAAGAGTATTCTTATTTTACATTCCTGGGGGGAAATGCATGTATATTCTCTTACAAGCATAGTATTGCATTTTGATCATTATAAAGCAATTACCAAAAAAAAGTGCAATCACATGCATTTTATTCAAAAATAAAAAATTATCAATTTGTTCATTTTAAATGCGGAAGTGACAATACCAAAAAATACTTAAGTTTTACTGAATGATATCTTAGCAATTTTCTTGACAATATCCAAATTGAAATTAACAGTGATTTTCGACATCCCTTGTTCTGTCCAGTAGCAACATAGAAAACCTTTCGTGGTAGTGGGAATTAAAATGAACTCTAACCATTTATTCCATGATTATATTTTAAGTACTTTTTTCATTTAAAGTACATTTCCTGTTCGCTATCAGTACTGACTGCGTCTGATGTTTGCTAAACAAAGCAACGATACAATTACATTATTATGTGCAATTGTTGATTGGTAAAACGTATTTTCCAAAGGTTTTACTTAATTTTATGACTTGCATTGGTGGCTCATAATTCAATTGAAACGAGACAATGGTGTAAAATTAGATAACTTTATTCAGTTTGTGCAAGTTGTACAACAGATGGTGATGATCTCACTAACTCACACAAATCTGGCTAAGATCTTTTTATGTAGTCGTTCGAAACAGCAACATCCAATCACAACACAACTCTGGCAGAATGCAGTATGTTGGGTTTTTTTGTGACATGATTCGCCCCCACCCCACATGAAAAAAAAAAATACCTCTTAAGTGTTTAAATTTAGATCAATGTTGTTAAAAGGAAGTAAAACATGTCATGAGTTGTACAAATGTGGCAACTGCAGTTACATTTCTTGCAGTTGGTCCTTCATTTCATATATATATATATTTTTTACTAAACAAGTGTAAAATGAAAAAAGTCAAACAATTTCCTACGGCGGCAAAAACCACAAGCAAGCGGAGTGCTTTAGCGTGAAAGTTCCGTTTCAAAGTGAGAACAGCGAAAGTCTAACTCAGCTGAGAGGAATTTGTGAAGCAAGCCACCAAAGTGTAAAGAATGGCAGCGATCCACACGATTTAAACAGGTTGTCTTGGAAACATGAGCACTAAACTACCATTCGTCATTTCGGACGCTGCGATTATTCTTTTTTTTGTTGTTTTGTTACAAAAAGACACTTGGCTACGACAGCATTGAAACTCATGCAACGGCGGCCTCAAGCAAAGACGCGTTTCACACATTAAGCTTTCTGGGGCAGCGCGGCCTGGTGAAGATTATTCGAGAAGAGAACAAGAGGAAATCGGCCTTTAGAACATTTACACTCGAGCACAGGCAGAAAAAAAAAAGTTTGACATTGCAGGCTATGCGGGACAACTTTTGACACGAGTGCCGCCATCTGAAAAAAAAAAAAAAAAACTATCATCATGGACATGTAGCATATTTATGAAAATTGGTGAAGCAGCATGTGGCTCATATCGTAACACGTGTTCACTTACAATTTGATATTTAACAGACCGACCTGTGCGCACCGGTTTAGCTTCTAGTTGGAATTCCTCTGCCTCACGTTCTTGTCTTGGTGGTTGGCGTTGGAGTTGCTCTTCCTGGAAACACGGGACAACGGAATTGCAACATGAGCGCCGTCGCTGGGACAAAAGCAGTCGGCGGCGGCGGCGTGCTGGCGGGTACTTACAGAGGAGCCGAGCCTGAGTCGTCGTCTGGGCCGCAGGAGGAGAAGAAAAATCAGGAGGAGGGCAGACAGAAAGAGAAGTCAGTGAACAGCGGGCCATTTGTGCGCTTGTGTGTCAAGTGCATGCCACTCCAGCTTGCATCTGGAGGTGACTCCATGAGTTAGGACAAAGATCGAAAAGTCCAGCATGCCTGCCTGTTGCATCTGACATACCTTTGAATATTTGCTGTAGGTAGTAAATGTACAGTCGGAAGCATAGCAACGCGCCGATGAAGCTCGTTATGAAAAAAAAAAAGTTGGCTACTGCACCACAGAGGCTCATGCATTCAAAGCGAGAGAGCAGCGAAAGGAAGACTGCGGGTGGAATCTTGATGTCAAAAACGGTAAAAATTGACAGCGTGGCCTGATGACATCACAGCCATGTATGCAGACGGGCTCTCGGTGGGGCCCAATTGAGGCAAATGTCTTCGCGAGATCCTGACAGCGGTACCTCGAAAGACCTTCAAGTTCAGTTTGACCCAAATTCTGTTCTATGTTCAGTAGTGGTGCAACGGATCATATTTGAAACGTGGTCGGTTTCGGATCACACCCGCTCCGCGGATTGGTTGGTGGGAGAGAGAAGAAGAAAAAAAAAGAAAAAGTGCGCATTCACAGTCAATACCTTTCTGACATGTCAAGGAAGCTGAAACATACTCAACGTAATACGCTAAGCCTAACTTCAAAATAAAGTTGACCCCCCAAAAAAGTAATACATTGACAGCAATTCAAATAGACTTCGTACACTTTTACTTTGAAGTGCGGCCATGTCGTGGCGTGGTGGCGACCTTGACTTCCCTTTTAGACTATTAAGCTTTCTTTATCGTAGTTGATTGACATTATAGTTGCGACCAACATCAACAACGCAAATCCCAAACTCATGTTCAATCGCTAATTTAGGACGCTAAGAAACCACTAAGTAATTACGGAGTCATTGTATGATAGGGCAGAAGTCTCCGACGTAAGTGGCTAGCGGCTAGCTGTTAGCATGACCAATGTGCACGAGAATCTGGTTGCCGGCTGGTAACCTGGTTTACTTGAATTCTTTTTCAATATTCTGGACCAATTCTACTTTATGTACTCTCCATGTTCAAAGGAAGGAAACGTGCCTTAAATTGCACATTGAGGTCTTTTCATTCTTTACTTTGTCTTCATTTACACTTCTGCCCATTAAAAAAGTAAAACATTCAACTCAAAATGTCAAACTTAGATTATCAGAACACAACTTTATGTTGAACCATGTAAAAAATGAGAATGTGCCTCATATCGCACTTAAAAGTTGTGTTCCTAAATCCTAAACAGCTATATTAGACATTTGGAATCGATTTAAAAAAAAATAATAATTTAATGGAAAAGGCGCTTTACAAAATAAATGAAGACCAAGTACAATTTTCTTTCTTTTTTTGCTGATCTGAAAAAAAAAAAAAAACGATCCGTGACTCAAATCCGTGATCCGAACCGTGACTTTTGTGATCAGTTGCACCACTAATGTTCCGAAATGTCAAATTCTTTTACACTTTACACTCCCGGTCTTAAATGTCATAGAAATGTTTGGCATCGACATGACTGAAATTAGGACGGCCATGTAAGAACATAAGAATGCTGTTAGTGGACAAATCTCAACTTTGTTTTGTGTTCTACTCTAACAATGGAATAATATTCAAAATACTGAAGTTACCTTTTTTAATGAACAATTTTGACTTTGAATCCATTGAACTTGTTGCGTTCGACCTTTGGAGGTACCACTGTAACAAGTCTTCTTATCATGCACTGAGGACAAGATGCAGAATTCATGCAAGCAACGCCGGCACTTTTCTTCGTCTCGGGTTTGATGTCACTTTGTTGGTCTCGTTTGACTCTTTCTCTGGCACAAGGCATGCGTTTACAAAAAAAATCATGGGGGCCAATAAGGAGTAACAAAAAGAAGCTCTACGTGTCTTTGTTGTAAAGGGCCAGTGAAAGAGTGAGCGCATCTTTCAGCACATTCCTTTCAAGAGGCGGTGACCAAGAGAGAAGTTCATTCCAGTATATCACGCGGCCACCTCAGCTCAACCACTTCAGTCCGTCATGCAGTTTTTATTCACTTACCAAATGCAAAATCAGCAGCGAACAGAGAAGTACAAATGTAAAGAATAAAAAATAAAAGAAAGGATCGTTGTACACAGAAGCGGAAACTGAACTGTGAAAACTCTACCAGAAAATGCAAATAATGACAAAGGACAAAAAGAGTTTGTACTATAAATGCATGCAACTACACTGTGAATATGCAATTGCACCGTGACAGAAAATTGATGCTCTCAGTCTTGTTGGTCCAAATTACCAAGGAGAGAAAACAGCCCAAAAAACAACAACAAAAAAACAAGGTCAATAGTATATGCAAAATGCGTAAGATATACGCTCTAGAGTCGACACTGCATACAATTTATATTAAAAAAACAACAACATCCCTGCCTTTATAAATACTGTAAATGTAATGTAAATGTATTGCCTTTTTAAATGTACCTATTAAAGTCTCTGAAAAATGAACGCAGCTCTTAGTACAATTGAAGAGTATCACATACCGTCAGTGACCTCGTCGGGCTTTCTCCTCTTCTCGTAGATGAGAATGATGGTCACCAGGATGATGACTTCGGCCACGATGCCGAGGAAGGGCCAGAGGGCGGCCAGCCGGCTGCGGACGCGCAGGTGGATCTGGTCCGTGTTGGTCCCGATGTCGCTGGTGCCCGAGCAGACGTAGTCGCCCACGTCGTCCTCGATGCTCAGGTCGTTGACGGTCAGCGTGGTCTTTTCGGGGGTGCTCTTGATCTCATACTTGTCGCTGGTGCCGTTGATGATGGGCTGCGGCGTTTTGAATCATTTTGTAAGGTCACGGCGGCGTACGTGCTGGCGAGTGTCGCTTACCGTTTGGACGCCGTCTTGAACCTTGAACCAGGTCCAGTCGGTCGGCAGCGGGTAGCCGTGGCTCACACACACCATCACGCCTTTGTCTCGCTCGTTGCCGTGCTCGGAGTGCTTGTACGCTGCCACGTGTGGGATGGCTGCGAGCGCCAGGGAACGCAGGAGCAGTTATTTAAAAACAACAGCAACAACTAAATTGACTTGAGAAATCTTTTGTCTTACTTTTGACTTCAATTGTTTGCTGCACTTGTGGCTCACTCAGGAAGACGCACTCATACTTCCCACCAGAGGTGTGGGTGATCTTGTCCAGTCTGGAGATGAGGGCAAAAAATGAAGAACAGGAGATACTCATCTATTTTAGATCATGTCTATAATTGTAGACAGAAGTGTGAAGTGAATTTGTACATTTAACAGACGTTCAATTTTTACTCAATATATTAAAAAATATATTTCTTAGGCAAAGTTTCAACCTCAGTGGATGACAACCTGACGTAAAAAAAAAAAAAAGATTCAAACAGAAAGTCACTTGTGTCACCCGTTTACGAGGTTTGGTCATGTGACATTTGCAAGCTAAACTATGATTGGTCGTTATATGAGCCTGAGCAACTGTGATATCAATTTCAATTGGAAACAAGTGGCAAAATGGCCGCCCAAGATGGATAAAAAAAAAAAAAAGATGGATTTTGCTGCTTTGTTTATATTCCACTAGCGCAATTATCAATCAGAATACCATTTTTTACTTTAGTGGAGCCGCATATAACAAAGAAAATATTTTTGGCAGACTTACCCTTTAAGAGAATTTTATGTCAACTCTAACAGAAACAGCAACTAGTAACTACCAGCATACACAAATGAATGCAGAATACAAAACAAAACAAAAATTGGGGAAATTGTTTTACAGAGGAAAAGTGGTCTGTAACAGCACAAAAAAAGAAAAAAAAAGAAAAAATTAAATACAGAATGGTTACTGTATTGTGTAGTAGCCATGAGGAAGAAAGAAAACCTGCAAGTGCGTGTGACAAAAGTTCATCACAATTGCGCTTTTGTGTGCCTTGCCTGCTTCTTGTCTAATGGCAAATTAAGGTCAGGGTGAGCGTGCAACATTGCCAGTGCCGCTTATCTGCGCTGCCAAGAGCGCAGACCAATCAGCACGTCTGCACGGTTAGTCTCTCGGCTAATCAGGAGTGGCGAGTGCCTGACAAAACGCCCCGAGCTCTGATGCTAATGGGGGCAGCGGTGCAGGAAGAGATGAGAAGAATCCTCACATTGTGGCATAAATGGGCCTTCGTGTCAATGGTGGGTGTTTGTAAACAACTGAATGAGGAACAAAAAAAAAAAAAAAATGCACGTATGCAACTCACTTCAGGACCGTGTTGTGGTCGGCAGCAGTGGATTTGGACGCCTCGATGACTTTGCCGTTGTGCATCCAGTGCGAGCCCTTGACGGCGAGGGTGGTGTCGGTCAAGTTGCATTTTAGCTCGGCGGAGGTCTGATTGTTAACCTCAGATGGGTCAGTGATGATGGTTGGTGCTTGAGACGGACGAGAGGAGGATAAAAGACATTTATCATTCTCAACTCAACTTCAATTTCATGGCATAAAAAAAAGTGGTTTATGTTTATGCTCTTGGAAGCAACTTTTGAGTAAGATCAAGTGTTGCAATAAAATTTCAAGCTCCCACAAATTAAAATAAACAGTGGAAGAGGTTAGTTACACAAATAGTGCACAATATTCACTAGAATATGGAAAAAGGGGGGTTTGCAGAGGAATGCTAATGGATACAGAGGTCAACTGAAAAGGAAGTGTTTCTTTAAATGAAATCATGCAGAAGATGCAACAAGATGGCAGAGAAAAGACACCCAATCACATGGGACACAAGTATTTGTCACATGATTCTTCAGTCAGACTAACAGAAGGATATTCTTTTTTGCTGACTGAAGTAATACGAGTCCACAAGGAGGGGAAACGGCTGGGAGAAGCCGCGTCAGCCTCTTCTTCTTGTAGATTGCTACAATATTAGCTTAAGTACTCGTCTACAAGCCTTTGATTTGATTTTTTTAATATTCAAATTGTCATTATATTCAAGCAAATAAAGTACAGTCCAGTACTGTACAAAAGTCTGAGGTGACATTTGGACCTGTTGTTTTAGCAATGCTAAATCGAGCCACTCAGTAGAAGGCATTGAACAAAGTCAAACTTTTAACAAATGTTTTATTTAAGTTTTGTGGAATTGGGGTTAGCATTTTTCCATTATTGTTAAATGGCTGTTGTATAATCATAATAAGGCCTTGAACATTTTCCAAAAACCCAACCTTATGACCCATATTATATGCAAAATACCTCGGATACTACATTATCCTTGACATGGGAAAAGATAAGGAATTAAGATCATTTCTATGTCAGGAGATTGGTGGTTGTGATCAGGGTGTGCTTTACTACGGGGCTGAGAGAGGAAGGGTGGGTTTCAACGAGGAGTGGAGTGTCCGGGGCTCGACTACTGGGGAAATACTTTCACCCGCCGTCTCCTTGGGCTCCCTCGGCCACTCACTTTCAATCACAATAACGTTCGCTTGTGAGTGGATCCACTTGACTTTTGGCGTCTTCCACAGCTCATTGCGGTCGGGGTCATTGGAGGCGCGGCACTCGTACGTTCCCGAGTCGTCGAGGGCGAGGCTGGCGAGGTGAACGGTGCTGGTGGCGTGTGTGATGTAGGTGGCGTTTATCAGCACGCGGTCGCCGCGAGCCCCGTCAAAGAGCTGCACGGCCGGCTCGTTGGGCTCTTGGCCCTCTATGAACCACCACTGCACCTCGGGGATGGGGCTGCCTACCACCTCGCAATGCAGCTCGGCGCTGTCGTCGAGCAGCTTGGTGACTGAGAGGGGAGACTTGATGAAGCCCGCTGAGTCGGCCAGGCATGTGTTAATAGGTTTTTGGGGATGTGTCGGTGGTGGTGGTGGTGGTGGTGGTGGTGGGGGTTCGAGCAAAAAGCCAGGTGATTTCATGGGTTGGTGATTGAAAAATGAGGCAGTGACAGAAGAAAAACAGGCAAGGAAGAAAAAGAAAAAATGATTAATAAAACACAAATGAAATGGAAATATGCAAGTAGACAGAAAACGACATGATTTCCACCTTTTATAAGTAAATTTGAACAGTTTCTAGTGTAAAGATTGAATGTCTCCCATCATTTTTTGATTAGGTGTAAAATCTTTAAAGCATGAGAAAAGCATCCAGAAAATAAGTAACGCATGCCATGATTTACAACAAGGTATGAAATGCAAAGTAGATGAGGTTGATATGTACAAAGGAATGAAATGAGCATCTTTCATGCACTTGTTTGGAAATATTGATTAAGCCAACCTCCAGTGTGTGTGGAGGAAAATGTAAAAATTGTGTACTCCATGATAACTCCATAATGCAAAAAATTATCTTCCTGACAAGAGAATGTTATCTTTTTCTAGTGTTCCAGAGCTGAAAAGGGGCCAGAAGCGGGTTCAGGCCAAACATGTCCCACCCACTGCTCTCAGGGGGTCATTGAAGCAAGAAGGAAACTCCATTCACCAACACGTTTGTTTGTTCCACAAAGCCCTGAATACAAAGTCAATAATCACGCGCAGGCAGTCCTTTCTGTCACTTCCACAGCCACATTTCCGTTGTTTATCAAGAATACCTCCTACTGCTCAGTTCGCCACAGGCCTTAGCAGGCACACAAGTTTTCTTTGGCTTGGTCAGGCTTGACATACAGAACATTTGGGTGGGTCCTCGACAGAATTCTCCCGAGCGGCCAAGAGAAAAAGATAGACGTCAAAGGAAAATAAACTCAAGATTCTTCAGGGGTAGGAAGCTTGAAACAAATGAGGGATCCAACTAAATTGGCTTATTTCAAGAAGGCAGATCCGATTAATGGTTAACAAGGGCCGTGCATCATGTAACCGTTTGAACTTAAGGTGTCTGCCACATTTACTAAAGGTCATCTTAAGAGTGCAATTTTTCAAACATAATGGCCTGATTGATGTCTGTTGAAAGCGTGTAACAAACCAACTAATGAACAACAATCTAAAACAATCAATATTTCAGACCACAAAAACTTTAGAGCAAATTGTGTACAATAATGGTATGGTGTATTGCTGGTCTGGACCAAATTGTGTTTCTAAATTCGCCGTTGAACTTGAAACTATGAATTATACCGATTTCAATTCGATTGAATCAAGTATTCGATTGATTAATCGCATGGAATTTTCTTTTGCCTTACTTAGCACAGTAACATACATTTTAAGTGCAGAATATTTGTGTCCACGATCTGTAACTTCAAGCGTATTATTGTAAGTGGTGCTTTGGCAGGTGAGTGACATGGCTATCAGAAAATGAGATTGTATGAGTTTTCTGGCCATTAACTAGCCAGCCCGCATGTTGAGTGACTCGGCATGAGCAGTTGTGTATGAATGTGTTTAAGTGTGTTCATACGATTTGTTCAATAAAGTGCCTTGTCCATCTTTGAGCATATGTCGAGGGGCGGGGGTGTGTGTGTGTGTGTGGGGGGGGGGGGGGGTGTCATTACAATTTTCTAACTGGTGATGGTAGGCTATATATTAAATTAGCAAACATTGACTCGTTCTTTTGTGTTGGCGAGCATAGATGTGCTTTTGTGGTGCACATTCCACTTTAACTCTCTCATTCAGTGTGAAATGATCCCGACCTCTGGACATTTTCTGTCTTTTATGGACTGTTTCCAGCTGGCTCGCTGCCATCGCGCAAAACAAGACTGGTGCGTGTGACTGCAGTAACAGCACATGTTGAAAAGGGATCTGTGCAAAATTTTGAGGCAGAGATTTTGCTTCAATACAAATTATTCAACTTACTTGATTGTTACAGCCCTAATTTCAATGTACAAGGTGAATCAACATCATCAGCTCGTGGAACTTTGTGAAAAGCTGAGAAGAACACAAAGACGATACTTGCGTGTCATACGCATCCGATGCTTGCTGATTTAGAGTCTGGTGCTAAACATGTCTAATAACAGTCAACGGTCATGCGTTTTGATCAAACATTACTGTAAATCTGTTTTACTAGTCCGGAAATAACAAATGTTACTTATGTGGTTGGTTGTTGTAGGACCGCAACATTTTAGGTCAAGCTAAAACTTTGGTTGTGCACCAAGTAACAGAGCTGGCCAACTAACTGCAAGCTGTAGGTATGCGTGCTTTATCTCCGTTTGGAGTCGTTCACATTTCATCCATCGGTAGTGGGAAAATGAATTGAGGATTGCTTCAGCTTTTGTAAAAAGACAAGGGCCATCCCAAAAGGCAATTCTTGCAAATATTGACATTTTAAACTGAACTGGAAAGGTTAGTACAATGTCAAGGTTGCGTACACTACAGAACAGTATCATGCAGTTCCAGCATGAGGAAAAGAATGGAAAACATTGAGATATCCCGAATGTTTGGCAGGAGGGGTCCACATACAAAACATCCAATGGCTCTGATACAATAGTGAGCGTACATACAAAGTCACCCGCTTAGTCTAATAATAATAATCATTAATTTGATGGGGCAGGTGCATGCATGCATGCATGCTTACACATTTCAACACTGGCGCACAGGCCATCACTGTTTATTGTAATAAAACAATGAATTTAACTGAGCAGGTGTAGCTGCTGTGTTCTCAAATGATGTTCACTCCCCTTAAAAAACAACCTTATTGAACATAATTCCCAATGACTGGGGAGTGGGTCAGAAAGACTGCATCATGGCCTAGTTTTCACACCAAAGTTGAGCAAGATGAAAAGAAAACGCTCTTGGGATTTCTAATAATATTCATTTGAAATGGCAAAGGCAGACGGACACCTTGTGGTACAGCAGCAACAGATTGTATTGGAAAACCATGACCTTTGAGTGTACAAGACCGTTGAAACAATAATAAGGGATATTTTGACTGAATCAACCACCTACAATTGATGTTTTAAGGCATTATTAGTCAGTCCAGGGAGACAAAGTAACTTAGGATATAATACTTTTACATATTGTTATTAACGATAAAATACTTTTGTCAAGGTAAACGTTACCAAACAACATTCAACACTGGAAAAGCAGTTCAGCAATTTACGTACTTGTAAAAATGCTCCAAAACAGAAACACCTGATGCCAGCCTGTCATATATCTGTACAGTATGGGTTTTTTAAGCTTGTAAAATGTATTTTCAGGGGGGAAAAATGCACCCCTTAAAAGTTGTAGAAGTCTTGAAGATGAACAGTCTTTTTATTTTTTTTTAAATAGAGATTCAATGTTCCGTAGAATTTATTCACCAACAATATTTCCGCTCAACTAGATTCAAGAATATCAAAACATAAATTGACACAATTTCAAAAGGTATGGAATAAACTATGATCGTATGGAGGCTTTCCCAGCATGCTTTTTATCTGTTACAAAGTAACAATTGTGACTGTTATTATTTTGCACAAAACAAGGTGCAACATAGTACACAATGTACATCGTCTTGCAGCACGAAAGGGCATGCTCAGTTATACATAATGCACATGTTTATTTCTATTCACGATCTTGAAGTATTTTTCATGCAAACATTCACAGAGCGATGACTTTATGGCTGAGTTTTAACCATACGACATACCTGGGCACAAAATAGCGACACTAGTTAAAGGGGTCGTTCCGACTTACGTACACACTCGTCGCGGCCTTACAAAGGCAAATCCGTTGTAAAATAGGGTCATAGCATTATTTTCAAAGTCTGCCGTTTGATCAAAAATCAAAAATGTGCGCAGTTAATGTTTAGCAACCATTGATGGCATCTACAGGCCGAGCAAAGCAGAAAAACAAAAACGACAGGACATAGATTACCAATTCTTATAGCTGACAAGACCTATTGCGTAAGCGTGAACATGCCTCGCGGCTATTTAACGACACCCAAAGGGTTATTAAAATGTAAACTCGGAAGGAAAACAAACGTCTTTAAGTTGAAACACGACGGGGTCATGTGCCGCTAATATTGTTAATGATTTTCACCCTGGGCAAATTAGCATAACATGATGCTAGCCATGGACGCCTACTGGAGCTAGTATTTATGAGCTGTGGGGAGGGGATTTATTTCGTTTAAATCAAAGCATTGTGGCATTTATGTTCATTTACATCGACAAAAGCAAACAAACGCTATCGTAACGTCAATAACCCAAACCGTAAAGAGCCACATAAACGTCGTCCGCGCGGAGGGCAAAGTCTTTACATCTTCCAACATGGCTGACGATAGACTGGGGGAAATCGCTTACCTGTGGACGCGTTCGCCCGCCAACAGCTCAGCACAAGGACGCCGACAGCCCAAAATATCTTCATGGTTGATAACAAGAGTACGTGCTCGCCCACACGCCGACAGAAGCAGTCCACGCCGGGTTGAGTTCGAGCTTGTATCACGTCCTGGTAGATCAACGAGCTGAATGTTCGCCAGCGGAGACGCTCGTCGTCCTCTACTTGCGACGCAAGCAAACACGCCCCGAGCTGCACGTACGAGTGACGTCACCGAACGGGCGTGGCCAACTAGTCGCTTTTACGTTTATTTGTTCCGTTGTGTTATTTTATGATGAAATATCATAAATATTTGCATTACTTCTTAGTTTATATTTCAGTACAGGAGTGTGCAACAAATAATACAAATTCTTCAAATATGATAATGTTTTCGAGCTTTTATAGCAGTTTCTCTGACGTTTTATTTGATTTCATAATAGCATGGCAGACAGACATCTTGTTTATTCTTTTAATACTACACGCAGTCTAAATGAACAGTAATTTTAACTAGTAAAAGTATAAGCTCTTCCAAAAATCTAACAAATGAACATAAATTAAGCATGAACTTACAAAATAGCCTGTGATGTGAATGAATTATGAAGTCGCTTAACCCAGTTGAAAGGTCAAATAATTCATTGAAAACCAAGTTGTATTGTTGAAAAGTTTGTATAGTTTCAGATAGTAAAGCCAAGCTATTTCCTTTCTCTCCTCATAAACGTGAAGTCACGTCCATAGGAACAATCTATTCTGACTTAAGCCCTTTGAAGCGGAGGGGAACGATACAAAATGGAGGAAGTACACCCTTAGTGGCCATACAATAAAACGGAAGCAGAATTGATGACTTCATTCATGCAGGCAAGAATCGAATCAGCGTATGAGCACTTGAAAAGCACAAAACAATCAACCATCTTATTCATTGAAGTTGGCTCATCGAGTTGTGGTCAGGAATCAAAATGTGTCTCATTTTGATAGTCTGTTACTAAATTATGAAATGTTTTATTGCTCATGAAAAAAGTCGCAAGTGTTAGCAAAAAAAATGATTTAAAACAAACGAGCACTATTGTTTTCTCACAGTGTGGCAAAAAGTACACGCGAGAAGTATTTGTCTTGAGTGTCATCTCCCAGACCTATTTATTTTCATACATGATCATACTGCAAATCAACTGGCAAACTTAGAAAAAAACTCATATTCCACTGAGGTTAAACCGTGTATGAAATGTTTCGACTACATGGAGAATGCGAGAGATTTTTAGGCCTTTGCGGGCAAACTATTAAAAAAATAATAAGAATTTAAAAAAAATTGCTGTTGAAAGCAAGTTTTCACATCAAAATACATTTGGGTCTTATGTTAAAACTGCAAGTGGAGCCTTGATAGTTAAGAAGTTGCAAATTTGAAAACAAAAAGGAACCATAGAGTAAAATTATGTGCGCGGTAAAGTCCTTAGATATGATGTCCACGGAAAAAATGTACAATTCATTTTGCTTTTCACACTGGCAATAAACAGTTCAATTCTAAATGTTCTAGCATGAGGCGTCCTTTGAAGTCTTTTGCGCGCTTCCCCACATTGCCCCTGACAAAGGTTTCGGTTAAGGGGGCCTCCACCCATCTTTTGTTCCAGTCCCTTGATGGATTAAAAAAAACACACACACAAAAAAAAAAAAAAAACAGGAGCAGCCGGACCTGACGTCTTACTTACCGCTGAACCGGGTGTTCTTACTGAGATTGCACCCGTGTGTTCTCTCCTTTGTCAGGGAGACAGCAAGGCCGCGACAGCAGGGGGAGCTCCAAACGGCTCAAAATGAAAAAAAAATTCAAGATGGAGACGGATAAGAAACGCTTCTCTTAAGAGTTGTCAGTGGAGTTCTCGTTACTGGTGGAGCTGGAGGAGTGAGGGGTGGAGGAAGACGATGAGGACGTCGAGGAGGTGGAGGAGGTAAAGTTCATCCCTGATAGTTCTGGAGGATTGGTCGCCGTGTTCTGGCCGCTCAAGCTTTTCCTGCACACCGGACACGTGTCGTGCTGGAGACAGCGGCAGAGAAAGTCGAAGAATAAATGCGCCGTCACACTCATGGACATTAAAAAGCCCAAAATGAATTGACAGCATGGAGATTGTCTGAGAACGGACTGTCCTCAAACCCATTGCAGCATTTGATTCAATCTGATTAGCGTGGCGGTCTCCTACCTGCTCCAGCCAGGGTACAATGCAATCGTTGTGGAACATGTGATTGCACGGCAACTGCCTCACGTTTTCTCCCACACTGTAATCTTCTTTGCACACTGGACATTCCAATCCCGAAGCTGGTAGACAAGCCAAATAATATGACAACAACTTAAAATGACAATTATACAGTATAATACTTTAAGTGGTTCTGAGGGGGCCCTTTTTTGCCGACCAAGCTGATTTAAACAACCTTTTACTTGAGGCTAGTAACGTGCAATTTTCAAACTTTTCTTTTGCCAAGAGTAAAATAATATGACAGCTTATTGTACAATTTAACAAACGTATTGCGTATCAGTACCAAGATTTGTTTTCAACTTACCAACGTGTTCCTCTGTAACTAGGACTGAAGGCAGATTTTTTATTTTATCTCGATCAGCAGGCGGAGGCCCCGTGTTCTCAAATTGGTTTAATAACTGAAAAGGAGGACAAAATGCATACCGTATGAACACACACTGCACGTGAAATTAAAGTTTGTAGTTAGATAGAAAAATGACAGGAAATACCTGTGTTATAATAGCATCTAACCCGTTAGCACCCCATGCATAATCCATAGGATTTGAATGAAGAACACCCCTGTCAATCAAAACAAACATAGCATTCAAAGCAATGAGAGGCGAGTCATGGTCTATATGCCACGGAGGAGGCGGGACTTCCGACTTCCGGGTTTTCACCCATCAACTTTGTTTCCGTTTCGCGACGTGTGGGCCGCGTCCCAGTACTTGCGCTTCCGCCTTTGTGCCCCTCGGTTGCGCGTTCCCGTCGACGGGTGCGGCGCTGCGAGTGTGTAGTGTCTGTCTCGGGGTCCGAAGCATTTCAGATAGCCGAGACGCCCTCCCGCCGATGAGCGGGAGCGCGGGGTTCGGGAGCGCAGGGGTGAGGGTGCGAGTGTTGGAACGCGGCCAGCGGTGGCCGGAAACGACGCTGATGTGTACAACCCGGAAGTCCGTGACATCTACCGCATTATTGTTGCTACTAGAGATAGACAAAGTAAATATGTATTTATTTAGGGGTGTCAGGTGATAACAATTTTTAATCATAACCAATCGCATGACTTCCATAGTTAACTCACGATTATCACAAATTTTATATCTGTTCTAAATGTACAGTAAGATATTTTAAGAGTTCTCGTGCTCTTGTTAACATAACACTGAAAAAATGTTAAATAGAAATATGGCTGCATCTTTTAGTCATTTATAAAGTAATATAATAATAATTCATAAAATTGAGTTAAAATTGAAAAGATTTACTGTACTGTAAAAAAACGCATGTGATATTGATATGTGTTGCGGTCATTTTTCTGCCACTAGATGGCATAATTGCATTAGTGCATTTTCTTTTTATATTAAGAGTTATCTAATCTTGAAGTAACTTGTGAATTTCTGCACATTTTTAAAATTGTAAAATACAACTTTACCCCAGTCTCCACAAATATATGCATTATTATTTAATTCATTACTGCTAAATTTTAACATGGACGTGTCTGCTGTGTTGCGACTAGAATTCCTCCAGTATAGGGTTTTTTTTTTTTTGCACGATAAAAAAAAAAAAATACAATTGTGCCGTTAAAGGAACTTTAAACCAACTCAAAATTAATGCACTAATTTTGACACCCCTAATATTAATTGATTTGGGATTATTAATAATTTTGTATCTCATTTTGAACCTGTATTAACTACACAGGACAAGCACAACAGAAAACTGATGCATAATTTCTTATTCATCACTCAAAGAAATGCATTAAAAATATCCTAAATGGTGACTCACCAGGGTCCAACACCAATATTTGGCATTGCAGTCGGTGCAATGATTCCATTCACTAGCTGCTGAATGATTCTACAAACACAAGCAGAGGAGATGTACCAATATAGGATACGTGAAAACAAACATGGTGCCGTCTGTTAGTGCCACACTCACCCCTCCAAAGTGGGAACTCCCTCATGCCTGCCGGGCTGCCGTCTTGAGCCGTGACGACTCCTCGGCTGCCTGGCACTGTAGCGTTGCCGCGACGCGTTCTCCCTTTCTCGCCGGCTCTCGGCGTCGCGGTTGTCCTCCGCTCCGAGTCCGGCTCCGAAGTCGAAGGCATCGTCGAAGACGCTCAGCGAGAACTGGCCGTACCCCGACGGGAATGTAAACAAGTGCTGGTCTGCGTTCTGGGAGGTAGAGATTGGGGCGCAGAGGAAGAAGAGTTTTACAATCTACAACGGCGATAACACAAGCCTGTTTACACTCGGTTAGATTATTTTTGGGTAAAAAGTAACCATGCTGCCTTTGATGTAGTGTGGTTCAGCTCAAATGTAAAATCTATACAGAACCTGGACCAGTGTCAAATGGCAGCAAAAAGCATACGGACATAAATATGGGGGGGGGGGGGGGCTGTTTATTGTCGTAACAAGTGAAATGAACTCGTTTGTAAGAATGCTAATATGAAAGAATACATTGTCACGCGGCACGCTTGGTTGCCGACATACTTAGCCTTTTTCGTTTGATTGTTAGTATCACAATCAGGCTGTGTGACTTTGTGAAAAATGCCAGAGCAAGACCAAACGGCGCAAACCCGTGTGGACTGAACTGCAAGTTTGTGCACACTGAGAGTGTTGTTGACTGTTGCATCGAAGAAAATAACAACACTGGTAGAAGTCTTTGCATGGTACTTGTCCACTTCCTTGAAAAGGTTAGTCATGTTGACAGTTAAAGGAGACATACTATACTGGGCACCCCCCCCCCCCCCCCCCCAACAATTTACCACGGTTCCTAGGTGACTTAAAATGCTTGATGCTTTTATGAAAAATACATCAAGGGTCAAAAATTGTACTTACATTTAAGTCCTTGCAAGGTTTATACGTCACAATGATTGCTATTTGGTAGTGTTGACATTGTTAACATTTTTACTGTTTTATTTTACATTTTACCTGTTTTGCATTTCATTATAGATGTGTTGATGTAGGTTGTAATTATGTTAACCTAATATAACCTGATGAGTAATGCTTTTGACATTTTTGCTATCTTTTCTACTCTTTTCCCAGACATGAGAAAGTTAATATGTTTCGTTTGTTTATCTAAGAAGTCTAGTTCCTGTTCGTCAGAAATCCGGTTTTCAAAAGTTCAAGGACGATCTAGTATACTGGGAGAATGTAATCTGATTTTGTACTTGGAGGGAGGGGGAGGCGTTTTCTAATAAAAATCCTGTGTCTGAGAGAGAGGACACATTTGGACAGAAACATGGCTTGGTGAAATTCCTTTGTGTCATCAGAAGCTTCTGATTAAAATACCTTGCAAGGACCCTCTTCACGAGATCTCAACTCTGATTTATTTGAACACGCAAAAGATTACTAAAACAGTTAATCGTTCAGTAGCCCATGCATGGCATTTTGCATTAGCATTTAGCGAGCAGAAATGAAGCTCAGGGAGGCCCGAAATAGTACGGTATGTATATGGCAGCCTGGTACTGGGTGTCTTAGTATAAAGCCTCCTTGCAAATCCAAGTATGATTGCTAAGTATGCTAACTAGGAGCTCAGAGGCCCCTAACTTGAAATTTTAGGGGCCAAGTAGATGATTTAGGGGCACACACTATATTGACTTGCAAAGTAAATATTCACCCCACTCAATTTCACTATATTACGAATGAATGGGCTGAAGTGTGGCACAGAAGTTGGTCAGCAACAAAAAATAAATAATTTGTAAAAAATCTACAAATTAACTGTCTGCACTAGTGCAAGTAGATGAAATTTGTAGTTGTACCATCTCAAGTTTTGGAGGCAAAGTGCCACCATTTAGGAGTAGTCTGGATGGACAGAATATTGTTCCCAACAATGTAGTCTGGTCATGACTCGAAAGTGCCAAACCTTCACCCAGCCTAGCTTCCAAGTAATGCTTGGAGAAGCTTGGTGGTAAATTCAGAACGGCTTTTTTAGACACACTTTTGAAAAGAGGCAGTGGGGAAAAAAATACTTGGGTGTACAATTTCACACTTGATGGCTGGGCTGCCACTGCAGACACTTAAGTATTTGTATACACACATTTAAAAAGTCAATTTTCCAAAATATGTCTCCTTTAACACAGAATGTGATGTAAGTAAAGAATGAGTTAGGAACCTCAAATGGTTGCTGGTTTTGTGGCCCACTGGAGATGGTAGACACGGAGCCATTGTCAGCACTAGACGGGAGACAGATAGTTGACGAGTTATGTGTCGTTATATTGTTGTTGTTTTTTTAACCACACCAATCGGGCTTGTTTGCTTAGATTCCTATTAATATCACAGCAAATCGATTAGCATCCGATTCCAATGTATCCTTACCACTTCCACACTACGTAAATGTACAGTTAGGATTGTTATTTCATAACGCACAATGAATGGTGGAACTGGAAGACTTCAAATGTACACAAATTCAAAGTATACCTGATTTATATGGTGCTAAACTTTAATTAGAAAAATAATGCATACCTTCTTTCTTCCAGTAGCTCCTCGATGAACCCAGACTCACATCTCGGACAGGTGTACTCCTTAAAAATAAACATCACCTGTCACATTTATCACAGTCAGCATTTATCCATTATGCTTGTGGCAGCAGTTGAAAAATAAATTTAAAAAAAGGGTACTCGTGAATGTTTGCTCCTAGGGTTCAGGGTTTGCTCTGTAACGACCATAAATACTGCGCTCAAGTAGATTTCTCCATTATCTGTACTGTTAAATATAAAAAGGGAGAGGTCAAGTCAACTGCAATTGAGATCTTGAGTGACTGGGCACTTCCGTCTCCCGTCGCTTCCCGTGGTTGACGACACCCACCTTTCACAGAGTGCTTCTGCACATTCAGCAAATGCTTTATGACGCGAAGCCTCGCAAATAAAAATACACCAAATGAGTGGGAACGTCTCACCCCGATCGACAGACATAAACGTGCTTCAGTCGGTGCTCAGTCCGTGTATTTATTCGACTTTTTGCGTTATTGTGCACTCGGCAAAAGGTGGGCGTCATCAGCGACGGGAAATGGAAGTGCCCATCTCTATTAATTAAGATCACGGGGTGATTAAAAATAATAAAAGCAGGACTGTGAACCAGCGCGGTTATGTTTTTCTCAACCAAGAACTGATGCTGAGGGCAGGTGAAGCAGCTTTAAGTTCTCCTGCCACAACTCTGACCTCTTCTCACGCACTGAACAAAGCCAACATGCTGCTTGATCGCCTGGCCCACACTAAGTGGAAAACTCGTAGTTTGGGTTTGAAATGTGTCATTCGTGATACCAATCCTGGGATTTTTCTGACACTTCATATATAACGTGTAGGATCATTGGCACTGCATGTAGATGAAAGAAGATCATTCTGGAACGTGACAACATATCCACCTTGTGTACCCTAATGAATGGCACGGTGAGAACAGAACGCAACTGATTAAGAATTTACGATACGGTATTGTTTTGGGAAATGAGTGACGTCACGTTACTCTTAACATCATCACAATGATGTTATAGTTGTCACACAGTCACAACAAAAACATTTCATAATAAAGATTTGAACGTCAGTATAAAGATCCACATTTTAATTGACAGGGAACGTTTTAGAAAAAAGAGGAACGTTGCTAACTTTCTTTCAAGTGAGACAAACGTACATTTTTAAAAACGCAACGCGTTTAACACGTAAAACGAGGCTTGAAGATAGCAAGCTGGCTAGCCTGCCATTAGCATTACAGTTAAAACAGGACCTCGTAGCCGTTAGCATGCTAACATTCAGCCCCGATGACGAAATTGCTTTTTTAAAAACGTCATTAAACATCAAACGTGTGTTGAGTACGCCCGGGCGTTTTGTACCGCGACGTACCATCGGAGTACTTACAGGAAGGCGAGGGCTGATCTCAGCGGAGCATCTGTGACAGAAGAACCGGCTAGGCCATGGATGTGCTTCGGCCATCTTTTAGCCTCTGAGGCAGAGAGGTTGGAACAAGTATGGGGCACCACAGAGGACAATGTTTTCTCCACACAGACTAGCCAAAACATAGAAAATGACACTTTTGCACCTAAGTATAAACAAATAAATACACAGATAAAAGTAATGTAATACCTATGTTGACTGAAGACCATAACTAACTAGCTTTAATGTGAATTTACGAAGTGAAACTTATAAATAAAAACAGTTTTAAAGCAAATTATAAACAAATAGTCTCTCAATGTGTGATTTTATTTTTTATCTTTATTGTATTTTATGTAACTGAAATGTCAGCGTTGGCAGTTAGGTGTGTAGCATGTAAACGATGTTGCCACAAGATGGCGGCCTTGCGAATCTAGTGGCGTGGTGTACTTCACTCCAATTTTAAACTCAATCTTTCATTTTTAGCATGTAATAAGGCGAGGGGCACGCTTTTTATAGATTCTCCTTCACCTGCCAAATGAATTTGCCTCAGAGGAAGCAATTAGTCTAATAACAGCGACCAATTTGTATCACCACCATGGTGAAAAATTGGATTTGATGTTTGTCTGGAACATGGTTGCTGTTTTCCCATTGTATTCTTAGCTACGTTTACCAATTAAAGTGTTGTTGTTCTGTCTTGATTTTTTCCCCCGTTTCATTCCCCCCCAAAACAATGCCTTAAAAAAAAGCTCTGTGAATAATCAAGACCAAGATAACGACCGGAAAAGACATGATTTATGCCAAGCACATTTGGACCAAAATAGTAACAAATGGAGAGCAGTTGGATGGAAAAGTAATTACTGTTCCTTTTTCTTTTTGGTCTGCATTCTTCAGGTACTAATGGGATAACGGTAAGTGCAGATTTACTGCTATAAACACGCGTTTAGTGTCTCTCCTGCCTGGCTCAAAGCAAGTAGGAGTTCTCGTATGAGCAAGCCACCAGCCAATCACATCTCCCCAAGCGACTGGCCTGATATTTGTGTACATTGACCTGGATAAGACTGTTACCCCCCCCCCCCCCCCCCACATTAGGATGGAATTCTTTGGGGGAGAATCACAATCACTTACCTTACTTACCTAAGTGCCTGGGGAAAAGTACTGTATATACAGTATGTATTTTTACAAAAGTTTAATAATGAACAGCATCCATGTCCTTTTCTTATTTTGTGCATAAAGTCAAACAAAGCGCTGTTCATTTACTCAACTGCAGATGGAGAAGGCCTTATGTCTACAAACTCATGCCTGTCTCCATACAACGTATGATCATCAATGCTGAACTCGTTTACAACACGGTGGTAAATTTTCACATTTAATCAGTTATTGTTTTTGTGTCTCAGTAGGTGCTGTTTTGGTTAGCAATGTAGTTGAAATTTGGTCATTCAAGACTAAACGGAAAAAATAGGACTACAGAGATTCTTGAAAAGTTTTTTTTTTTTAAACAAAACACGACATTTAATCTCACGTCTCCTGTTTTACGGCCCAAGTATAACCTAAACTGTTGTGAGATTGAAAACAAAACATGGTGGAGATGACTAGATTAAGAGTGGACGTTTCCTCTGTGGATGTCGTGTCTAGCGCGTCTGCTGTTGTGTCTGCGGGCTCCATGTGGGAGCAGGAGAAACCTGTCTGTCCCATGGGTCCAGATTAGAGAAGCTCAGATAGCACGGAGGTTTGCTATGTCTGCCCGACTGAGGTCATCTATTGTCTCTTTGTGCCCCGGTGCGTCACCGGCCTTCCAGTCCAACGCTCACCGCAGCCATCCAAATGTGGCCGGGGAGTGACTGCGGGTCAGCCGCCGGTCATGTGAACCACACAAAACAATTCCTAACAAACCGTGGGATCTTTTCACACCCTCACTGCTGGATTTGACTGTGTGAACTCTACTTGGTGGGGAATTTATATTTGCATTTAGTAGAGGAGCTGTACTGTACTCTGTGTGTGTTTTAAGTCCTTGGTGGAGGTAACAAGGCTCTCGAAAGACAATAAATGGCTGCTGTCCAGGGCGGACAGTGGTCCTTGAAGGTTCTCCTAAAGTTTACATCACGGATTTAAACACCTGCACACAATGACAGACACAGTCAGACACGCACACACAACAAAAACAGTCGCTTGCTGCCCGGAACTTCCTGGGCCTCTTTCTTGCGTCACTTGTTTTGAGTCCCACTTGATGAAGACGTTCTGTTTTTGTTGTGTCACCGGAGCTGTGCATCCCACACATAAACACACACTGAGTAACATATTGTGTTCCCGGATGAGGTCCCTACAACGCTACAGTGACGCATTAAGCGTTTGGGACGACGTCGTCAAAGCAGCTATCAAAATATCGAGGGTGCAAGAGGAAACATATGTACGCTATTAGCATCTGAGTGTTGATTTGCTCTTGGTTGGTTATCGGAGGTGCTTATTCGCTGCGCTTTGGTGAGACGGGTTATTTAGAACAATGAATTTAAATGGGTGAAAAAAATATACATATACTGTAGGATTGACATTTTCTACACAGCTTCCATTTCAGATTGGTCTGAACAATCCTTTTGTTTTATCCTGTCACGGATTTTAGGTTTTGAAATGACCCCAAACCTCATCACTTTTGTGTTTTAAATAATTGACTGTCTATGGGGTCTATCAAACCTCAATCTGGAAAAATGTGCAAGTATGAGGAATGTGTAAATGATTCCTTTCTGCCGTGTCTGGACTAATATCTTTGTCATCAATCGTGTATTTGTGTGTGCGTGAATGCGTGTATAAGTGTTTGGCTTTCTCACACAAGCGTGCGGCTGTAATCCCTCCGTGTACTCGCGCTACATGCAATCTATTCGAGCATGCCCACAGATTTGATTACATTCTCTTTGTTTTTACGCCGGGGAGCCAATAGGTGGCTTAGCATCACGCACACGAGATAATAAAATAACGATAACAAGTGTGCCCGTCCTGAATTCATCGCTGCTGCTGAATCCTGACAGGTTTAATAAAGCATGAGCTGAAGTGATGACCAAGTACGTTACTAACATGTGAACATAACATGGAAGAAAGTTGTAGCTCTCGATCTAGCTTCATCTCCGTTTTCCTGTTTTGCGATTCATATCACAGTCAAATTTAACTCCCATAGTGTTAAGCTTAACACTTTCCCTGAGTTTATATAGTTCTCACCAGTTCCGAGTTAAATTTACACTACAAAAAGTGTAAAAATGTAACTCTTTGGTAGAGTGAAATTACAACAGAGTGTTATATGACACATCTGCTTTCACATATTGGTGTTATTTTTTTACACTGTCAGTGTTATTTCATAACACTTAAAAGTGTTATCTCCTTTCATTTTTTGGGTGTTAATTTCTCACAGTTTTAGTCTCATTTCTTATTTTCCAACCCAACTACACCACGTGATAGTACAGTATAGTGAAATTCCATATCCACTTTGTTTTTAGTTTTACAGAAAAATAATAAACATAAAAAATTCGACTACTCATGATAATCGCGAAACGTTTTGTTTTATGTCTCACACGCTTTTTTCTACGTTAACTGATGAACAAAATAATTCAAGAAGTGGGTAATTTTATCCTTATGTTATAAAACAGGATAATCCAGACCTAGAGTTGTCCTTAAAATCTAGTGGAAAACGAAATAACACCATCCGTAGAGCTTTTTCTTCACTGCGAGTGTTCAAACTCAAAATTATTAAAACAAGATTTTAAACTCAATTTAGCGCTACAGAATTTGCTGTGGTCTGGACTGCTGGCAGGCCAATCTAGCACTTGTCATCTGTAGCTTTCAGCCTTAATGGTGCATTCACAAATGTGCAAGATTATCCTTTTCCTCTGTGGCCCGAAGAAAATTATGTCCATGATTTCTGAACTCGTCAGACCGCAGCACACTTTTCACTTTGCGTCAGTCCATGTCAGTTGAGTTTGGACCAAATGAGCCTTTCAGGAGTGCTCCTTTTATGCCCAATTAATGACATTCACCTGTGGAACATTTCAAACAGGTGTTTTTTTTTTTTTTGCTTTTAGCATTCCACAACTTTCCAAGTCTTTTGTTGCCCCTGTCCCAGCATTGTGTTGCAGGCAAAAGCAGACAAAAAGGAAGAACGTTGATCAGTTTGAACATTAAATATCTCGTCTTTGTAGTGTATTCAAGGCTTAAAAGGATTTGCGAATCATTGGGTTCAGTTTTTATCTACGCTTTTACACAACGTCCCAACTTCATTGGAATGAGGATTCGTATTTGGGCCTTGAGCTGGAAAAGTTTGGGAAACACAAGGCCTAATTGCAAAGTAAGCAAAAAAAACAATTCACAGTTTCCACGAAAAACAAGCAAGTATCTGGGCCAAAGCTTGTAAATAAAAGAAGGTGGTCTGTTTTCTTTAGGCAGACAAAAAATAAAAAAGCTAAATGACTTGGCTTAAGGTTACTTTCCAAACCGCAATTTGCGCAACGAGTTTCCATGTGAGTTGTAGCCTTGTTACAAGGTCATCTCATGACTTTCACCAGAAAGCCATAAATCATTAGGGTAGTGCCAAACTTCTGTTCCAGTGGAGTGTAGCATCTTCTAAGCATTTCTAACGGCCTTGGAAAGACGACCCCACTTTTTTTTTCTTTTTTTTGGGGAGATTATACGAAGCACAACTCATACAGAATTGGGATTGTTTATAATCAACACACAATTGGCCCAGCAATTTTCCATCTCTTTTTATGAAGACGACCTGACACTTTTCTTTCTTTTGTCCTCATGAATGGCAGCAAAACACAACGAAGCGGCCAAAGTTTGTTTCTGAAATCAACCCAGCAAGTCGGGTCGGCATTTTTCCGCTTTTTTCTCCAATGTTGTTCTTTTGTGTAATGTCACTGATTGACGTGTAAGGGGGGGGGGGGGCATTGGGGGGGATTTCTTATCTTATTTATTTTTTACCTGTGTAAATGGAACTGTACTGTAAAAAAAAAAAAAAAAGAGGAAGAAAAATTTATTTATTTTTTTTAAAAAAAAGGAGAGCAATGATGATGTCAAATCGAATGAACAATACTGAGCTCCTGGAGAAAAAAAAAGGAACTGTATTGGGGGAACAAAGTTGCATATTCTTGTCTTTGTGTGTGTGTGTGTGTGTGTGTGTGTGTGTGTGTGTGTGTAAATACAGTAGCATCACAGGGAGTTGGGGAACAAAAGTCATCCTACTACTTTTTTCTTTTTTTCTCCATTTCACTGTTCTGTGTAAACGTCGCTGATATTGACTGGGATGTAATAATTGTTAATGTTACAATGCATTAAAAATGTTTGTCGATGGCCAACACTCTCCATTATTTCCTATGGAAAAATATTCAATATTCTTCGACCTTAGAGATTCCACTGTGTAAAAAAAAAAAAGATTTCAGAGAAATTAGGATTATCCATCACAAGAAGGAAAACAATTCCACGAACCTACGAAATCGCCGCATGCGTGTGGCGCGCGGGCTGACGTGTGAGAATATGGATTAATATGTGGGGAAATTTACGAGCGTGGAAACTGCGTCTGCTTGCAGATAGATTGAGACGGCGGAGCCCGCTCTGATATGTATTAGTTTCATATGTGGGATGGAGCCGTTCTTTCTGCTGACTGGGTGGTCCGCAGGGTCTACTTTCAACACAAGCTCATTTGCAAACCTTGATGTTGTCTGTCTGGTTTACTGGAAGCAGAAGGGGGGAAATTTGCAGAAGTGCGGAGGATCCCATGTGGATGTCGTTGACGTGTCACGGCATGAGGAGCGGCCTCCGGAACAGGCGTCATAGAAAGAGGTTGTGATGTAACTTCCGAGCGATCGTTCGTAAGGTGAATTTGTTCGTAAGTTGCTTCAGTGCTATATTTTGTATTATAATTTATGTTTAAAGAGAATACGTACAGTACTGTACTACGTATGTTAGAGAGAGAGAGCGAGAGACACACACAGTATGTACATGTACGTAATAAGATAAATAAAATGAAGTTTAACTTACTTTTGGAAGATGTACTCGATGCTTAAGGATTTGATGGAGGAGGAGGAGGAGGAAGAGGAGGATTTTATATCATGAGAGGTTCTTCGTCGTCGCTGGAATGGGCTTCAAAAGTTACTTCCTCCTCCGTAACTTCAATGTAGGAAGAAGTTGAGGGTCGAGGAGAAGAAGATGAGGGTTGATGAGTATCTTCCTTGGAGGATTTACTAGAAACTGGCCGAAAGAAGCGATCTAACGACGATTGCACAGTTTTCTTCTTTTTTCATCATAAATGATGCGGTAGCACTGTATGGCATCATTCAATTGATTTGCAACCTTTGTGCAACGTTCAATATTTGGGTCTTGCTGCTCGAAGAATGCGATGGCTTTATCTATGAGCGACAGGCGTTTCTTCTTCTTCCTCCTCCTCGACAAGTTGCTGAGCCTCCAATGCTGGGTGAGCTCTCACAGCGCCAAGCGTCGGTATTAGCGGCGGAAAGAAGCACTACAGTACTCGGAAAAAGGTGCGCAATAAAAAATCAAACTTACAGCATCTCTTTCCGAACATTTTTTGACATGCGCGCAGACATGTTCGTATGTACCGTTGTTCGTAACTCGAATGGTCGTAAGTAGGGGAGCGTCTGTATTATGCATGTTTAAGAACAGGTGAGCAATAGTTGGGCAGCCAGAAGTCAAGTAAATTTATTATTTTTTTAACAATATGGTTAATGCGTCTTACAGGTCTAAACAAAGTGTTCTCGATGAATATTGCTTGAATATGGCGATTCCCTGATGAGGTGGTTTGGTGATTTCCCAACAGGAGAAGGCTTATATCGCCTGGCTGGCCTGGGAATGCCTTGGGATCCCTCAAGGGAGGTGAACGAAGTGGCTGGGGGAGAATCTGCTGCCCTTGTGGCCTGATGCCAGATAGGCAGACATTTTTTTATTTTTGCATTTGGTCCTTCTCTTTTGTGAATGAAGCTTTTGAGTCCATTGGTGGGACCTCACTCTTCTCTTTGAGTAAAATCCTTACACCTCAGAATCAGTGAGTCAGGAGGTTGGACACCCTGGACATCATCTTCTGTAAGTTCAATCAATCAATCAATCAACAAAAGAGAAAGAAGACGCAGGATGTCTGATAGTTATAACTTTATCATGTGGAAACGGCAGTACAAAAATACGATGCATTTATGACTCATTTTTTTCACAGTAGGTTACACACACAAATAAGGAGTCCGTGTGCTCAGTTCCAATTCTCACCGCGGACTCGGGGAGTTCATCGGGGCCGTCAACACGACACAGACCTGACTCACCTCTGATGGCGCGACATCAAGTGTTGGCTACTGTGGTCCATTCCGAGACTAATTCGATATTCTCCGCTACATTCTTTGGGGGAATTCCGATCAAATTGATGCAGCCAAAGTGCGTCCTACAAAAGCTTGTATTTACAAAATAAAACAAAAACAAAAGCGAGCGTTCCACAGAGGAGGTATTGTTGAGAAAAAGAAAAAACAACAACAAGAGCAGTTCATGTTAGGAATGTTTGGATGTGGGTTGTTTATGGAAAGCCAATTGAGAATTTACTGGATCTCCTTGATATCCAGCTGAACTCATTCACTGCCATTGACGGTTATAAACGTCCAAAAAATCATTTTAACTATTTCTGTTAGTTTAACATTTTTTTCTACTTTTGTTAACAAGAGTATGAAAACCTAGATTTTTTTTTTATTGTACATTTGGAACAGATATAACATTTGTGATTAAGCAGGAGTTAACTATTGAAGTCATGCGATTAATTACCATAAAACATTTTAATCGCCTGGCACCCCTAATTTTTAATAATCATCTCGTCAGGCGATTACATTTTTTAATGGTAATTAATCGCATGACTTCACTAGTTAACTTAATCACACATTTTATATCTGTTCTAAATGTAATATAATTTTTTCTAGGTTTTAATAGTCTTGTTTCTTTCCTTTTTTTAAGTAATCTTTTTTCAAAAAACACATTTTTAATAATCTTTTCTTTTTGTTTTTAAAATAATATTTTTTCAAAAAAAGAAATGATTATTAAAAGATAATTTTTTTTAAATTGTAATTAATCGCATGACTTCACTAGTTAACAAAAGTGGAAAAAAATCTTAAACTAATAGAAATACTTCAAATGAATTTTTGACGTTTATAGCCGTCAATGGCAGCGAATGAGTTAAGGTCCCTGTACTAATGTCCTTGCTAGTAAGACAATTCAGCGCACTGGTAGAACAACTATTAGTTGAAATAAATGTTGCTTGTAAAACAGTCGTTGTACTACTGAATTATTCTGCTAGTGAAACAAAGTGCAACCTCCAGCTGGATATCGCCGATATCGAATAAATACTCCAAACGGCTTTCCATAGTTGCTGGTGTAAACATGAAATGCTTTACAAGTACATGCTTTTGCTCACTTAAACAAAAAACACACACTAACAACAACTTTATCACTCACAGCAGCTTTGAAATTGTCAAAGCCATAAACTTGGTCTTAGCTTAGCGGCCCAGATTTGATAATGAGGAAAAGACCCTGTTTGTCATAAAACCAGGCCGGAAAAAATGTGGTCGCAAGTGGCAAAGCATAAAAACAAAGAACAATAAATATAGTTTAGCCTCAGCTTTCCCAAGGATAAATGGATTTGTTATTAGGATAGAATCATAAATAGTGATTAATACCTTCTCCAATAAATATTTGCGGTACTCTATTTACAATATGAACACGTCTCCAGTTGTGTCTGTCTTGATGTGTTCTTCTGCATCTAACTAGCTAGCATGCAGTTTTCAATAGAGCTCTTCGGCACACAGCGGCGTAGCGTGGGTTACATTTCCACCCGGAGCGATCAGTGAGTGGGCCCAGTTTTGAGCTTTTTATATCCTTTTGGGCCACCGTAGCTCAGGGCTACGGGAACTCATACATGTACTGTAGGCGAGGGGGAAACAAGCTAGTCGACACTGTCAAGGCACTTACGATTCACAATTTGTGTGTGTGTGTGTAAATATAACAACAACGACTTTTTTTGGGGGGCGGGGGGGGGGGGGGTTCATTTGCGCACTACTACTGCTAGCAATGCTAATGCTATGAGGTTTCTCCAGATTGTCCGCACATCCTAACATTTTTTAACCCCACCGCTTCTATACTGTAGCAATCTTTGGGGGTGGGTTGCAGGGTTAGTGTAGTTTCCGACAGTCTGGGCGGGCCATGAAGGCATCACAGACTGTTATACACGCTCTATTGGCTGTTGTGTTCTGGTAGTTCCGCCTGCTGTTTTGTACTTGAAAACTTGATTAAAAAGAGCTGTTATACTTAGTCTGATTATTTCAACAATGTTACTATGCTATGACCCCCACTTATTTTGATATGACACCTACCCCTGCCACATTTTTTTTTTTTAACTACTGGCACAGTAGCACACTGACATTTGACACCGACCGATGTAATTCTTATTATTATTTTATTATTTTAGGCCAATGCCAATTCACATATTTGGCAGAATAAAATTCCAATAACCAAATAATCAGACAATTTAAATAAATGAAAAAAAAAGAGGATAAAATAACGTCTTCTAAAGCTAATATCGACCGATTAATCGGTGAAGCCCAAAGATGGACAGGGATTCCTAAATAACGAAATAACTAAATAATCACCGCTACTACTGTAAATATTTTTGGAAACTTGACAAAAATTTTCACCCGAGGGTCGACCACTCGCGTGGCACCTCCCCCACGCCATGCCACTGCTTCCATATCAAATAAATTGTGTACAACAAGGAAAGATGATTGTCATAAACACAACAGAGGTCAGCTTGTGGAGCGTTTGTCGACGTCTAGACGGCGTTTTCTTCAATGCCGCCAAATACGTGCGCTTTCCTTGGAGGACCTGCAAAGGGAAGTGTGGTAATGAGACGAGGGAGTGATTTCAGAAGTTGATATATTTTGAGGTGTCCGTACTGTTGCAATGGCCGTAGTGGCGGACTCCTATGGAGCGGCCCAGGAAGCAGGTGGCGCGGCGCAAGTGGCAAGCACTGGGGTAGGTGATGTTGTCGTTGCCGCAGATGGGTTGCTCGGAGGGCAGCGGTTTAGGGCAGGGCGTGGCTCGACACATGACGCAGTGGGCGCTGTTGGTCTGGTCGGTCACGCAGGTGTGCGTTCCCGGACACACTACATTGGAGCACGACTCTGCCAAAACACATCAAAAATGCTTGAATACCATCATTATCTATCAGATTCTGAAAACAGTTGGGTCAAAAATAACCCAACTATGGGTCAATTTGACCCAACTTTGAGTCAAGAAATTGGTCTTTTAGTGTAAAACAACTCATAAATATTGGTCAGATCCTTTACTTGGGTTAAAAAAAAATTGGGTCATTTTGCATAAAACAACCCAGAAATTTGGGTCAATTTGACCCAACTTTGAGTCAAGAAATTGGTCTTTTAGTGTAAAACAACTCATAAATATTGGTCAGATCATTTACTTGGGTTAAAAAAAAAAAGGGTCATTTTGCATAAAACAACCCAGAAAGTTGGGTCAATTTGACCCAACTTTGAGTCAAGAAATTGTTTTTTTAGTGTAAAACAACTCATAAACATTGGTCAGTTCTTTTACTTGGGTTAAAAAAAAATTGGGTCATTTTGCATAAAACAACCCAGAAAGTTGGGTCAATTTGACCCAACTTTGAGTCAAGAAATTGTTTTTTTAGTGTAAAACAACTCATAAATATTGGTCAGATCATTTACTTGGGTTAAAAAAATTGGGTAATTTTGCATAAAACAACCCAGAAAGTTGGGTCAATTTGACCCAACTTTGAGTCAAGAAATTGGTCTTTTAGTGTAAAACAAGTCATAAATATTGGTCAGATCATTTACTTGGGTTAAAAAAATTGGGTCATTTTGCATAAAACAACCCAGAAAGTTGGGTCAATTTGACCCATAAAATGGATCGGTCCATTTTTGATCCATAATTGGGTTACTTTTGACCCAAGTGTTTTTAAAGTGTATAGGGCTGAGTGAATTTGAAAAATTATCTAATAAAAAATAATAATAATTATGCTCAATATTGTGATTGAGATTTATGTGGGTTTTTTTTCAAGGTCCAAACAATTGTTTATCAGTGATTTTTGAAGAAATTGGGGCGTGGGGGGCTTTAAAGCCGCCCACCTCACCCAATGCATTTCAATGGATGTCAATTATATGCAGATTTTCACTATTCATGGGCCTACCTGGTCTCTATTTCACGTGAACAGCGGAGGCCCGTATTATTTCAATGAGAAAAGAAGATTTTGAGTTATAAGTTACTAACATGGTCACAGAACAAATTCAACCTCCACTGTAATTCCCACGTTATGTAGGGGTTCACTTAAAGGGGTCACACATACTTTTGCACTCTCCCTGGTACATGACCTCCAGGTCGGGGTGTCCCATGCAGCGGGCCATGAGCAGGACACACTCGTCCTTGTACGACCTCCCGTCGCTGCCGCACACGGCGTGCCTGCGTCCGATGTGGGAACAATCTGGAGCGCACACGCACTGCGGCCTTCCCATCTTCATTTTGCACACTTTCCCGACGCCGCACTTCACGCCCTCACACGTCTCTGTGAAAAAAGAAGTGATTTTCAAACTTAGTTACTCACTCAGGTATCGGTACTTCTCTTGGATACAGAGTTTGAGCACTTTGGCCACCAGCTTTTATGAGCCCGCACTTTACTCTCCTTCATAACTACGACTCAAGTTCGAACCTCTCCTGATTCTGTATTTACAATAAGCACATTGCTTTCGGTGAGCGGTACGCAATGGGGCGTCGCGTCCGATGGAATGCGGGCCTGCCGTGTTTTCATAACACATCCAATGCGAAGCGGCCGCACGCAGACACGGCCTCGGCTCCCGCAGAGGCGGGAGGGAGAGGGTGGAAACGGCAGTTGGAGTTCAAATGACTTTGGCGGAAAGTTTGACGTCCCGAGAGACAGAGACGATGAGATACGTTGCCGGTGCTCGGTTGGAAGCGTAATTTTAGTCCGTAGCAAAAATACAGGCCTATTGGTTCCCAGGACCTTTGAAGAGAACCTTCCTATCAGGTTTTAGAAACTCATCCATAGGCCATACAAAATTTATGAGAAATAGGATGCTATGTTTAAACTATTGCTTTTTTAAAACTTTTTAAAAAATTTTTTACAACGGTTCAGTCAAACGTTTTATTACGATCAGCGCACACACCAAAGCGGTCTTGAAATTACTTTTTTTTTCTCCTTTGGTGTTATTATTTTGAGGCTAAATAAATCACAACTTTTGCATTTCAGCTTTTTTTAATTAGATTTTTTTGTTTTTAACTCATTCGCTGCCATTGACGGCTACAGACGTCAAAAATTCATTTGAATTATTTCTATTTAACATTTTTCCCACTTTTGTTAGCAAAAGAATGAAAACCTAGATTTTTTTTATTGTACATTTAGAACAGATAGATATAAAATTAATCGCGAGTTAACTATTGAAGTCATGCGATTAATTACAATTAAAAAGATTTAATCGACTGACATGATTAAAAAAAAGATTATAAAAAATTAGGGGCGTTAGGCGATTACATTTTCTTATCGTAATTAATTGCAAGACTTCACTAGTTAACTCACGATTAATCACAAATTTTATATCTGTTCTAAATGTACAATTAAAAAAATTCTAGGTTTTCATACCCTTGTTAACAAAAGTGGGAGAAAAATGTTAAACTTATAGAAATAGTTCAAATGAATTTTTGACATCTACAGCCATCAATGGCAGTGAATTAGTTAATATAGTTAATATGAGTTAATACCAAAGCCCGTTTCACATCGCAACGTGAAATTTGGTAGACATGTCTATCATAAATCCCACAAAAAAAACTGCTGTTTTGCTTAGAAGCAGTCACAGAGTTGTTTTCATACAAAAACAATCTTGCCGAGAGACTTCATCTGATTGCTAACAAAATTGGAAGCACGTCTACTAGCCACTGTTCAAATTAGTAGTATACTTGGTTCAAATTTGGAAGGTTATCATTTTAGCTGCTGCAAACCAAAATAGCAGACATCTTTTCCCGGTTTACAATCTTTCTAACATGAACGTGTCGTTTGGAAAAACCGACAGCACGGTGAATCTCACAGTTCTGATGTCCGGGTTTGAATTTTGGCCATTGAGTGTGGAGTTCACATGTTGGCCCCCGTGCTTGCGTGTCTTTTCTCTGACTGACAAATTTCACAAACATGCATTTTAGATTAATTGAAGACTCTAAATTGTCCATAGCACGAAAGAAAATGAATAGACGGATGGTAAAACCAACCAAATTGGGGGACCTCAAAAATATATTACGAATACAGTACTTGCACTATTTCGAACTTTCCGTTTCATGCCTTGCCACAAAAATCCAAGGTGGTGTTCATTAATGGTCGCTGGCCATGAGTGTTCTTACTCCCTTTCCAATTTGAAGGATGGATGACCTCAAATCAGACGTGATGCCCTGGAAACACACGTGGGACGTGCACTTTTATCTTTACTTTGTTGTACTCAACCGCACCCCCACCCCCACCCCTACCACCCCCCACCCCCCACATTGCTTTCTTTGAGTCTGGTGTCAAGTCCAGATGAATCGCATGACCACATAACTCAAGTGAACCTGGATGAACCTCGCGGAGATTCGTGGGTGGGCGGAGTATTGTGGAGCGCCTCACGCTCTCTCACCCACGTCTGCCTTTTGCTAGCAAGTTACATCGCAAACTTGATTGTGAATAAAAAGAAGGTACTATATTCTACAATTTTCATTCCACTCCAAAATATAGCTATAAATATAAAAATTAGCGCAGCTGATAATTTTGTCATCGTCTTTCATTTTTAAGTTAAGTACTTGCATTTGACATTTTACTGTACGGTATCTGATTCTTTATTTGATTGAACATTTTAAGCAGTACATTACATGTACTGTATTATGGTCGTTTTTTGTTTTTTTTTTAGCAAAAAAATGCTTTGGTCATTTATTATAAAAAAAAAAAAAAACGCCTTACTATACATGGTCTTTTTTTTTGTTTAAAAAAAACGCCTTACTATACATAATCTTTTTTTTTTACACCTTGCTATATCATGGTCGTTTAAAAAAATAAAAAGCCTCGGTCGTTTAAAAAACAACACCTTACTATATATACATGGTCGTTTTTTTTTTGTTTTAACAAAAAATGCTTTGGTCATTTATTATTAAAAAAAACACCTTACCATACATGGTCTTTTTTTTCTCAAAAAAAAAGCCTTGGTCGTTTAAAAAAAAAAACACCTTACTATACATGGTCATTTGTTGGGTTTTTTTGCAAAAAAATGCTTTGGTCATTTATTATTTAAAAAAAAAAAACGCCTTACTATATATGCATGTTCTTTTTTTTTTTTTTTTTAAAGAAGCCTTGGTTGTTAAAAAAAAAAATGCCTTACTATACATGGTCGTTCTTTTGGGTTTTTTTTAGCAAAAAAATGCTTTGGTCATTTATTATAAAAAAACGTCTTACGTTTGTAAGCCATGGTCGTTTGTTGTTTTTTTGCAGAAAAATGTTTTGGTCATTTATTATAAAAAAAAAAAACAGCCTTACTATATATACATGGTCTTTCTTCTTATTATTTTTATTTTTTTTAAAGAAGCCTTGGCTGTTTAAAAAAAATACGCCTTACTATAATGGTCGTTTTTTTGTTGTTGTTTTTTTTAGCAAAAAAATGCTTTGGTCATTTATTATTAAAAAAAAAACGTCTTATGTTTGTAAGCCATGGTCGTTTGTTGTTTTTTTGCAAAAAAATGTTTTGGTCATTTATTATTAAAAAAAAACAAAAACAGCCTTACTATACTGTATATACGTGGTCTTTTTCGTTTAAAAAAAAAGCCTTACTATACACGGTGTCTTTTTCTTTCTTTTTTTTTCATATTTAAGACAGCATTGTATTGACCATCTCATGTTGCTAACCAAGAGAACACATTTAGCTACAAAAGATTACAAACCGGTCTCAGCATTGAGTATAAGTGTACAGTGTTACACTATGCCAAACTACACCCATAGCAATAAACAGTAAGTATTGTGCAAGTGTAACTAGTGTTGAGTTCAAGTAACGGACATGGACAATTTGCATTTGTTTTTCCTCCAAATACCCTCACTCATAGTGTGTTCATGTAACGTGGCCTGCGAACAGTCAAGATGAGCACGATAGAAAACAGAACGGGTTGCTGTTGCCCGGAGATAAAAAGTAAAACCCTAAAAAGTGACACAAGTTGCTTTCTTTCCTTGTGCGTTTACCTTTGCAGGGTTTACAGGAGACGATGCCCAGGAAGCCCAACAGGCTGACCTCATTCATGGGGAGGCTGGTGTTGGACCATGCCGTGTCCAGCCGGCCCCCCGCGCAGCACTCTTCTCTGGTGACCCCTCTCATCAGCACCATGTCACACCGCTGGCCTTGCTGTAGCCAGCACATCCCCGCTGCAAAAAAAAAAAAAAAACACAAAGTATGAGTCAGATAGATAGGTAAGAAGAGATATGCAGTGAGCAGATAATTAAGAAGGCAGGTTGATAGATATTATGTGTGTACTGTAGTTATGCATTTGTGTCATTGGCGAACAAGAAATAAACAATTTGGGACTTTTATTTTGAAATATATTTAAAGTCAGGAGTTTGTATCATTCACTAGACAGTCAAGAACTGTCAGGTTTGTACTGTCTTACAATGTTAAAAAGTTACCCTTTTAGCAACTGGTATGTAGTAGTTATATTAGGATAATGTGGGAGAAGTCAGTGGTCTAGTTATCATAAAATGATTAGCCTTGAGCTGACTTTTGGATCCAGGTTTCACTGAACTTTTTTAAACTCCCCCCCCCCTCCACCCAAACATATTAAAACATATTAGACAGTAATTGCAAATAAATTGACCTTTAGTCCTTTTGCAAGATTATTATAAATAACATTAATTCAGTCATTAAATTAATCATTAATGACCTGAAAAAATAAAAATACTAACTAAAAATTCATTTGTGACACATTTTAAGTCCCCAAGCCTAAATTTGTGCAATCTTGCTCTTAATAGTCAAAGCCTATTAACTCATTCACTGCCATTGACAGCTATACAGCTAGACGTCCAAAAAACATTTGAACTATATTTATTAGTTTTTAACTATTTTTTTCCATTTTTGTTAACAAGAGTATGAAAAGCTTGATTTTTTTGGTACATTTAGAACAGATATAAAATTTGTGATTAATTGTGAGTTAACTAGTGAAGTCATGCGATTACAAATTTTAATCGCCTGATGCCCCTAATTTTTAGTAACCTTTTCTTAAATTTAAATTTTTTATTTTTTAATGTTTTTTATTTTATTTTTTATTTTTTTATTAGGGGCGTCGGGCGATAATTTTTTTTTTACGTAATTAATCGCATGACTTCACTAGTTAACTTACGATTAATCACAAATTTTATATCTGTTCTAATACAAAAAAATATTCTAGGTTTTTATACTTTTGTTAAAAAAAAGTGGGAAAAAATGTTGAACTAGAAATACTTAAAAATAATTTTTGACGTCTATAGCTGTCAATGGCAGTGAATAAGTCAATTAGCTTCTTCCATCATTTTTTTTTTTTTAACAAGTGATACTATTTTCCATTAACACTTTGGAAGCTGTTTTGCACAATAATAGAAAAAAAAAATACACCTACTAATTCAATTACAATCCAAAGTCTACTTACCACTGACATGGTTCCTCCCAATCTGGCACAAAGTGATAATAACAGCAAAAAGCACAAAGCTCTTCATCTTGTGCGGCACTTCCAAAAAGAAAAAAAAAAGTTACGACAAGAGATAGAAATGATGTTCCTACAGCTCTAATCTTCTCACACTAACTTGGTGTAGAAGCCTCTCTTTCCTTATGTGAATGAATGTGTTGTGGCTAAGTGATGTTGCCCTCCTCCACCCACTTCTCTCCACCCTCCTCCTCTGTATAAATATTTAGCCCAGATGGAATTATGCTGCTGGGATGGGCGCTGCTCTCAGCCAGTACTAAGACGGGGCAGGCACGACACTTTGACGCTGACTCAATTTCCAGAGTCGGGAAATGATCCTTCCAAGCGCCAGATGCTGGCCACTGACATGACCTCATAAACGCCATATTAGATTAATTACAGGCTCATTAAAAGTCCACCACAATAGTTTGGATTTTTGTCATTAATCACAGGCAATTTGAAGTTTTTGGGGAAACACTTGCTATTGTTTAATAATCACTGAATGTGGATAAAGCCTGAAGTCATTACAGTGGATTATTTTTCCCCTCTGTGTCTTTCAGTCATAAAGAATTAGTTATATAATTATTTGAGCAGTGATTATTTTCTTTATACAGGACCGCAATTGATTTAGAAAAAACCCAAGATGCAATTACAAAACAGCATCCATTTTATGAAGAAGACCGCAATTTTCTGAGGCTTAAAGCGGAAGTCAACAAAAAAAAAAATATTGACAATGATATGTTCTACGCAGCAGAACTAGTCTAAATATGTTATTCTGGTTAATATTGCGTTAGTGGAATATGAGTTAAGCAGCAAAATCCAGCAGTTTTTATCAATATCAGAAGGCGGCCATTTTGTCATTTTTTTGTTGAGTGAAAATGACATCACAGTTGCTCAGGTCTAAGGTAACAACCAATCACAGCTTAGCTTCAGAAAACAGGTGAGCTGTGATTGGTTGTTACCTAGACCTGAGCAACTATGATGTCATTTTCACTCGACAGCAAGTGGCAAAATGGCCGCCCACCGACATGGATAAAAACAGCTGGATTTTGCTGCATAACTCATATTCCACAAATGAAATATTAATGTAATATTAATCAGAATGTCATGTTTAGACTAGTGAGGTCACATATTACATACTATTGTCAAGAACTGTTTAGGATTGACTTCCCCTTGAAATAATGACGTGATATCATTGTCAAATAAAGCCATGGGTGAAGAAGATCGTGCATTATTGTGAATGTGTGCTGGTTCACATCCATGTATGTGTTTTTTGTACCTTTTAAATCTCCAAGATCACTTCAATAACTCAATCACTCAAGAACTCAACCACTGTTGGCTGTACCTCTCTCTATTTCCCAGTCAGTGTGTCTTTTTTTTTTTTTTAACATTGTGTCATTATCCACGGTGGCAATTGCCACACAAGTCATCATTATTAAACACACGTGTTTGACAAACGATGTGGTATACTTTGTATCATGAGCTGTTCTTTTTCTTCTCTGCCAATTCTGATACAAGTTGACACTGTTTTTTTTCTGTCCAAAGATTTATATTCCAAAACATTGGAGCTTATGCTTTTTTTTATTCACAAGTCCAAGTTTGATCAGGCCTTCCTGTTCTTGAATGCTCCCAGTTGTTTTGTTTTTTTTAAACCAGTGGTTAACAGTTTGCACTATGTTGTGAATCCATTTATTTACATTCATGAAGGAATTTCTTGGCTTTAGCTTTTGGCAGTAATACGCCAACCCATAATGTTCTGGACATCTGGGGATTATGGGGAAAAAAGATTCTGTCATCATGGCCCTCTTTTCGTGCACAGCGCAAATTTTTGAATTTTTGTTGTGAGAGTGAACGCAGCCAACTCGATTCTAGCCAGTCGAAGCGGCTCCTCTCAATTACCTTTCAATTCAGGAGATGCTCACGGTCTACATGGCGGGAGAATAACGGACTCACTGGAGTCCATGCAGGAGATCAGCGCACACAAACTACATTTGTATGGAATTGTAAGAAGATTTCCACTTGCGGATGATGTTAAGTTGGCCGTTGTGAAGTGGGCATTTGGAGATCACCTTCCACCACTGATCGTGTGTCTGTCTGCCTGTTTAAATCATTAACTGCCATTGACGGCTATAGACGTCCAAAAATTCATTTGAACTATTTCTATTAGTTTAATATTTTTTTCCACTTTTGTTAACAAGAGTATGAAAAAAAAAATTGTACATTTAGACCAGAAATTAAATTTGTGATTAATCATGAGTTAACTATTGAAGTAAAGCGATTAATTACAATTACAAATTGTTATCGCCTGACGCCCTAATTTTAATAATCTTTTCTTTTTTTGAAAAAAGATTATTTTAAAAAACGAAAAGAAAAGATTATTAAAAATTAGGTTTTTGAAAAAAGATTACTTAAATTTTTTTTAAATATAATTTAGGTCGTCAGGCGATTAAATTTATTTATTTTAATTAATCACATTACTTCAATAGTTAACTCACGATTAATCACAAGTTTTATATGTGTTCTGAATGTACAAGAAAAACTTTTTTTTAGGTTTTCATACTCTTGTTAAACTAAGATAAATAGTTTAAATGAATTTTTGACGTCTAAAGCCGTCAATGGCAAAGAATGAGTTAAAAAAATAATAATAATTTGAGCTCCAGACTTCAGGCAGTCATTCACTCCAAATGATATGTATATATTTACAGCTGACTGGTAAAGGCGAAGTACACCCTGAAATAGTTGCCAGCCAATACAATGATATCATATCACTTGGTCCAAATACTTTTGAAGGTCATACCTAAATGTTCGATATCCTATTTTTGTCAAAACTCTTAGATTGAAGCCAACACTTCAATCACACCTTGATGACTATCTTTCAAATCCACAGTCATGGTGTACATAACGGCAAAGCAAAATTCTGTTATTGTCCAAATACTTATGGACCTGACTTCTTCTTAATGTGGTTTCTGTGATAGAAACCAGAGACCGTGATCTCACGCTCTATAACCGGGGGACTTCTTCTAACCAGCATGTGCCAAATCTAATTAATATCAAGTGCCTACGATGATCAGACCATTCCAGCGTTGCCGCAGTTTATTGACAGTCTGCTTTCACTGTTATCTGATCCAACGGCTGCGGTTGCAGTGATTCCCCAACTCTTGTGGTAAATGAAAGCGTGGGAAGGAAGGAGGGAGTGAAGGAAGGTACTCGGTTCTTCATGGCTTAATGCTAATACAGTTAACGCCCGCATTCGGCATCCGCAGATTCGCATATTACGGATTTTATTTCAGCATTTTTAATGTTTTTTTTTTGTTATTTACTTAAAAGAAAAAATCGGGAGGGATGTGAGGGTTTTCTCGCCCATTTTGATATCAATATGAAATGTTTATCAGCATTTTTTTAAAGAATGCTTTGTGTTAAATAATATGTACAGTATATTATCTCCCCCACCCCCAAATGCACTTCACAAGGCATTAAATACAGATAAATTTCCGCTACTTGGTGTCGACTGTACAAAGAAAGTTTGCGATGCATTAACCTTCAAAACTACGAAAATGTAAATCTTGTTGTTAAACTCACATTTGTATCTTTGTCACTAGCATGCATAATGTATTTTCGGTAAACAAGCACTTTATGACCTCGCCTATATGCTGTCACATGGCACAAGAAGACGCACTCGTTTTTCTTTTGATTGCTTTATATTTATGGCCTGTAGGTGTTTTTCATTCAAGTGAATATTTTTTTTCAAGGGCATGGTTAGCAAGTAAGAAATAAAGACTCCTCTTACACCTGAATGTATTTTCGTGACTAAAAACGAGGCTCGTGTTGTCACATTGCATCCCAAGGCCTCTGCACTCGTTCACCTCCTTACTAGTAAGTCTGTCTGACACCATATTTTATGTTCTCTTTTGATCGTTTTCTCCCCCCCCCACCCTTTTTTTTTTTTTTTAAAGGTAGCACATGTTGTAATATCCCAGTCCTCGTGAAGGATGTCGGTTGCCTTCATTAGTCCACATCCCTAGGGCCTGAGAAGGAATGCCGCCTGACCTGGGAAGGAGCCCGCGAGCCGTGGGTGGGCTGCTTCTTTCACTGGGTGTCTGCCCGTTCACTCATATGGTTTGCATCACAGCTGCCGAGCCAAACAAATGACTACAGCATGGCGGAGGGAACGGGGAGCGCCCTCAAATGTATGATCTTTCGCACGTATCGGGGCCCCCTTTCATGTGGTAGGGCTCCATGACACGGCATGAAAGTGAAGAATTGCACACTAAACTGTGTCCAATCTGAACTGGACATTCAACTTGAATCATGTGAATGTTTGACTGACCAGGCAGGTGGGGAGAACTCTGGTTGGTAGGCCAAACTTGTTTGTCCTGATGTGATGGAATACATCACTGCCATCTAGTGGAGAAGGTTGGCACTCTAAACAATAGTGTGGGTCATACATTTTCAACACTTTAGATTGGCCAAATTTACCAAATTGTGTTATAGGAGGTTTCAGCTCTACTTCAACAATATACAGTTTTATTGTCCATGTACAGTCTTCCCAAGTCTGCATGTAGTATTTATGTAATACTGCTGCCGATTTTGCACTAATGCACTAATAAGCGCAGGGCTATTAGGCCTCACCCCCTGCACGCATTGTGAATTCCTGCATCACATGCACAGATAATCCAGATGACAGCAGGCACTTTGTATTGAATTGGAAACTTTGAAAGTGGCCAATAAAAATATTTGGGTGTTTTGCCATATATGCAGGCTACACCACATTGATTACTGCTAGTGTAGAATGTACACATGGCACTGACAGTGTGGTATTGATTCATGATAAATGGCCCACCTGGCAATTGAATCAACCATGGATGGACCGGCGAATCGGCGCCCTGTACTTGGTGCAGTCAATCTGGGATCCACTTTCATTTCAGCCACCCTAAACAGGATTAAAATAAATAAATAAAACGAAAATAGATAAATGGTACATCAGTTGTTATCGTGCAGCAGTGGTACACACGCAGTTGCCATGGATTTTACCAACTACCAATCCAGGGCGTAGTCTGCTTTTCTTCAAAAGTATGGAGGACCAAAACGGCCAAAATTCAAAATAAATAAATGATTAAATGCATAAATAATTAAATGACTAAAAGTCAAAATAAAAACGGATATAAAAAAATCTATCCAAAAATATAAATATAAATGGAAATATATATAATTATATCTATTTTTTATATATCCGTTTTTATTTTTTATTTGAGTCATTTATTTATTTATTTAGCAATTTATTTATTTTGAATGTTGGCAGTTTTGGTCCGCCATACAATAAATAGAGCTTACCTGAGGTAAAAAAAAAAAAGAAGAAAAGAAATAAATTAAAATAAAATAAAAAAATACTTGTGAACTGTCCGTGCCAACTTTCTTGTCCTAATTTGACAAAGTCAGTAAAATAGCAGCACGTACATCGTCAAAGTTCACGTTCTGTTGGTTGGTGCTAGCAGGCTAATATTAGCTTTAGTTAGACTGACTTAAGAAATGTGAATGATATCATGATGTATTTAGTTGTAGATGTAGTTAACGAAGCTGAAGCCTAAAATAATGTCAACGTGTAATGTTTACTTTCCATCTACCACTTGGAGGATGTGAAGTTTGAAGACTAACGACCAATATGTTTTTGCGTTAGCTAGTCTAAACCAGATGGGGTCGCCATTTACCTTGCCAATAATCTACACACTTTCAGGCGGTGGGCTATTTGTTGCGGTTGACTGATGGGAATACTACATCCAAAGTGACCATAAGTCCTCATGTTGATCAAAACAGCCATTAAATTAAGATTTTGGACTTTCAAATAACTGGTCACCTGCAGTCAATTACAGAGCACACAGAGACAAATACCATTCATACTTACACTGTATTGGCAATTTAGAGTGTTTAAACAGGGATGTTTTTAGGATGAAGCTGGTGGTCTCGTACAGAAGCCACACCAAGTATGAGGAAAACATGCAAACTCCAGACAGGAGGGCTTGAGACATTTTCATACACAGAAAGACAACCATTGACACTGTCACTGAGTGGGAACGAGTAAAGCCACGCCCCCTGTTTGGAAGTCAGGTAAGCGAACCATTACATCATCCATCAATCACGTCATTGTACTGCAGATAACAGTATATTGCTGTAAATTGCAGTGTAAACTTGCACTGTATCATACTGAGAGCTGTTTCTAATATTTCGTCCCACTTGCGAACACCTCTTACCACACAGCGTTTGTATATTGACCTAATACTATCTGATCCTTGAAATGCATCCCAAGTGTTGTACGGGTGAGTCAACATGATGGGGAATAAATGAAGTAGTCAGTGTGTACGTCACAATGTCAACAAAGTTAAGAGAGCAGTGAGGTTAAAAAGCAGCCGCCTCAGGCGTCCACTCAATTTGAGCCTCATTTTGATTGACGGTCCTCTTCCTCTGCCACTTTGACGCCGCCCTCAACCTCTCCGCTTCCTTCCTGTGCATGCAAAGTCTCCCCGGTGCTTCATTAATGGAGAAGGTTAATGTCAGCACACGCTCTGCTCATACAGCTGCCCCCCTCCATCTTCTTCCTTCCTCTTCACCTTCATCTCGGAACACCCACGCCTACTCGGCTCCCCGTTCACTTGCCGACGAGAGCGGCATGCCGAGGCAGTCGTGACTGAGGGGAGCCCTCCCCTCCACGCCACCACTGCTGCCGCCACATGGCCTCCGGTCGGGCTCCATCTGCATGCTGCTCTAAAAACAGATGTTCCAGAGAACATTTGGAACATCAGCCGGAGCTCATGAAGTTGAAAGACGTAAGCAAACTACAGACGCTCCCCACCTTACGAACGAGTTACGTTCCGGCTGATCGTTCGTAAGGTGAATTTGTTCGTAAGTTGCTTCAGTGCTATATTTTGTATTATAATTTATGTTTAAAGCCTATATAAGTATATTGAAGGTTTATATAAGTATGTTTAAGGCTTGTACAAGTAACCTGCATTGGTTTGTACTGAAAAAAAACGTAATAAAATGGAGAGAATACGTATAGTACTGTACTGTACTACGTATGTTAGAGAGAGAGAGCGAGACACACACACACAGTATGTACATGTACGTAATAAGATAAATAAAATGAAGTTTAACTTACTTTTGGAAGATGTACTCGATGCTTAAGGAGATGATGGAGGAGGAGGAAGAGGAGTATTTTATATCATGAGAGATTCTTCGTCGTCGCTGGAATCGGCTTCAAAAGTTATTTCCTGCTTCATGGGGACCGGCGTTTCTTCCTCCTCCTCCTCGCCACGTTGCTCAGCCTCCAATGAGCTCTCACAGCGCCAATCGTCGGTATTAGCGGCGGAAAGAAGCACTACGCGCAATACAAAATCTAACTTACAGCATTTCTTTCCGAACATTTTTCGACATACTGTACGCGCAGAAATGTTCGTATGTACCGTTGTTCGTAACTCGAATGTTCGTAAGTAGGGGAGCGTCTGTAATGGCCAAGTGTGGACTACAATTATACAATAACCTTTAGGAATGAAACAATCTTATTTAGGAATGAAACACATTCTATGTAGAATGCCATAAACCCGTATCCCCTTTAATGTTGTTTGGGAATTTGGCAGACCATGTTGTGCTATGCTAGTTGTTCCAGCGCGTAGACTAAACTTTACACCAGATGAAAGCTGGTCTAAATTGTGGCGCAGGTGCTGCGTTTGATCAAAGTGCAGGCTGACAGATTCTGAGCTGTGTGGTGGATGTCGTATTTCAGTCCTAAATATGACAAAAGCATGCACCGAACCCTCTGAATCAATGTAGAAATAATTTCATTGAACACAATTTATTACGCCTGCTAATTATGCGTGAAATGAACTAACCAAGTAAATACTTCGTTTTCTGCCCATTTTCTGAGAATGTGCCTGTGAGCGATACATAATAACATAACACAATTCAAGTGAGTGTGTGCATATAGGGGGGGGGGGGGGGGGGTCGGGTACAAGGCTTCCGAAATGAAAACCTCTGAAAGGTGCAACAACAGCCTGATTGCTCAGTGTTGTTGGTGGGAGTATTGTAAAAGAACACACTTCCTTTTTCTCAGTTACAACCACCACACTATCCATATTTACTCTTCAAATTGATATGAGAAATTGAAACTTCACTTGACCTCTCACCTGACAGTGACTCACACGTACTGTGTGGGCAGAGAGTCATTAGTTTCTGTCAATGTTCCCTGAGTTGTTGAATGCATTAGCTACAAACAAAACAGCAAATTCGCATCATGTGCTAAGATGAAAAAGGCTGACATTAAAATGAAAACGACACGTTTGGGTTTGAATATCTTTCGAGACACCAGTCCTGGAACTTTTCTGACACACTCTGTACAGTAAAAATACATTTTCACAACACAGCTACAGTACCTGGCAGCATGACAAATCTTAGCCGAAAGCATTCTCGCACTGAGTCAATGGAAGTCGACTGCTGTGTAGTATGAAGAAGTTTTGAGTTTGCACCAGATGACTCACTTCAAACACGGTGACGTCAAAAATGAAACAGCGTGAATCCATAAGAAACGCATATAAGGGCAGCCAGACAAGCTAATCAATATCAGCTATTTCACAATACACTATTCGAATCACTTTGTGTATCTGGTTAAAAATGAATGAATGTAGAGGAAGTGTGTTACTCTGGCTCTTATGTGCAACCTTGGAAGTGTAAACAGCCTGGAGAAGACGTGAGAAATGAACATCCTCATTATTAGTATTTTTACTTGCCAAATTAAGAAGGTCAGCGAGCCTTGAGCACTTATTCTGCATTCAGGATGAATTGAATACTAAAAATGACGACAATATAACTTTAATAACTTTGCTAGTACGCTTAATAAAGGTATGCTAATGAACACATTTCACAAAATTCTCCATTGAAAGGAATTGAAATGCCGTTTTTGTCCCCCAAAATATATTTTTGTTTTGTATTTTCAATAAGAAAAATACACAGCATTGTATAAAGGCTTAATAAAAAATACAAAACAGAATAGAAATAAATAAACTACTTTTATGAAGTGTAATTACTGTAAGTACTGTAGAATTAACATGTATATTTAAGGGGTGTGGCTTAGTGAGTGAGAGCATCTGGATGTGAGTTGTGGCCCACAGCAGCTCCTTGCGAGTGCTCTCATTTAAATGTTTGTCCCGTTCAAGAGCTGTGACTCTCCTTGCCCACCTGGGAGGGCATTACAGTTACTATAGTTGCTCCATTTTTCACTTCACTCCATTTGTATTTGAATTGCAAAACAAAACACCCAAAACAACAACAAAAACAGGAAAGACAATTGTCTCTGTGATGTTATTCTTTCAGGAAGAGGTTTCATTGAGTCTTTTGAGCTGCTCAGTGAGCCACATGCTGCTTCACCAACACTGAAATCCTTTTACTCCCATGTAGCAGCACACCAGCCAGCCCAGGTTGTTAAAAAAAACGAAATAAAATAAAATGTGTCCACCACGAAGCCTCTTTTGATGACACAAGTGCTGATGCTCCAGCTGGCAGCAGTTACCATGGCAACAAAGGACTGAGGCGTAGCTGAGGCTTTTGTTACATGAACACCACCACTGGATAGATCAATCAATTGAATTCACTCACCGTCAGAATAAACTATTTATATATAACTTAACCACCATTTCAGTGAGAAAATACAATGCTTATGCGGACATTTTGTACACATTCGCCATCTCTTTTCATTCAACTTTTCATTGATTAAACACCATGTGATCCCACCTGAGGTTGACACGGATATGAATGGAAACTACTTGCAGCTGATTCCCACGTTTAGTTTCCCCTTTTTCGATCATTCGTCGACAGGGTGATTAATGAGTCTCCTTTTCACCTCCTTTTTAAATCAATCTCAGTGCCGGGACATGGTTTGATTCACACGGTGCCGGGCGCCACGGGTACCGGTAGACGAGCAGTCGGGCAGCGCGATAATCCTGCCGCTTTATTAATATTTCAATGTATGGATCTTTTGAATTCATTAGGCATCGTCGTGTCAGTTATTATGAACACGAGGGGAGGGCCCTAGCCAAAATCCATGCAATATTAATTAGTGGAGTCAAGTCGTCTTTATTTATATAGATGATTGAACACACCTGCTCCTAACAAGGCTAATGGCAGCTCATGCTACTTTGGAACTTGCTAAATAAAAGGTTGTGTCTAGATACAGAATTATATTATATCCTCTTTCCATTCAATTGATTTAGATTAAAAAAAACAAAACAAATAAGGCTGCAGAAGAAAATGAGATTTGTTGTCAACACAAACATCCGAGAAGAAACATGTAAACGGAAACTATCTTTAGAAGGCTCACATTTAAACAATAACTACTTTTTGTGTGTGTGATTAAAGTCATAATACAAGTCCTAAACTAATCATCAAGTAATATTACATGAAAATTGTCACTACTAATAGTCAGAATTTAAACATTTACATGAATAAAGTTGCACTAATAGTAATAGTTTACAAGAAATGAAGTCGTGACATGAATACATTTTTAATATTTCAACAAAAAACATTAAGAAAATATATATTATTAGTGTTTATTTGCTACTTTTACAAGAAGAAAATCATCATTTGATAAGGAAAAAAAGTTTTACGCAAATAATTAAAGTCATAATTTTCTCTCTCTCAAAAAAAAAATTAAAGCCATAATTTTGCAGGAAACAGTGTAGTCTTGAGATACAAGTTTGATTTGTTCCGTGAATACGGTCGTAAGTCAAAACACTCCTCTCCAATCATCTTTCCTTATTGAATTGAATGGAAAGGCCATTAATTACATTGCAATTTTTGTAATGTGTGTTTTTTTTCTCTATCATTTTGTTCCTTATAAAAACATACAATAATGGCACATTTAAATAGAATGTAAAGAAATAAACAGTTTGCTTTGAATTCAATAGACATTGTGCTGCTCCTTCTGTTGCATGTGTGTGCCTTGGCCACCTGGGGGCAGTAGACACAGTGAGACGCATACAAAGAAGAGCTACACAACTGACTTGAATTGTTTGTTAGCATTAAGATAAACTGACTTTGTTAAGGTTCAAAAATTAAAGGCTTAAAATATACGACATGAAATTCTCTTTGACGGTAAAATTCAACAACTAGTACGAAAATACTATCAACTCATTCATTGCCATTGACGGCTATAAACGTCAGAAATTCATTTGAACTATTTCTATTAGTTTAATATTTTCCCCCACTTTTGTTAACAAGAGTATGAAAATGTACATTTAGAACAGATATAAAATGTGTGATTAATTGTGAGTTAACTAGTGAAGTCATGCGATTAATTACAATTAAAATTTTAATTGCCTGACGAGATGATTATTAAAAAAATTAGGGGCATCATGCGATAATTTTTTAAAATTGTAATTAATCACATGACTTCACTAGTTGACTAACGATTAATCACAAATTTTATATCTGTTCTAAATGTACAATTAAAAAATATGGGTTTTCATACTCTTGTTAACAAAAGCAGATTTAAAAAAAAAAAAAAATAGAAATAGTAAAAATGATTTTTGGACGTCTATAACCGTCAATGGCAGTGAATGAGTTAACATCGAAAAGAATGGTGAGCAAAGAAATTTAGAGGAAAAAATATCATTTTTATGAGGCCCGCAAGTGCAGGTAGCCCATGAGTCACTCGCCAAAGAAGTGCGTCGAACTCACAGGTGTAATTGCCCTTTAAAGCTCTTTTACGTAAGTGCACGGTGGAGGTGGCGAAGTACAGTAAGTGGAAAGTGAACGTGTGGGTTGCTGCTTGCTAAAAAAAAAAAGAAAGCAATATCAAATAAATAGAATCGAAAACAAAAGCCAGCCAGCGCACAAGGACGGCGATGATGACAAAACGCCACCTGGATGCGCGACCAGGGCACAAAAGGAGTCGTTATTTCCCAGAATACGCCGTTCTACCTAAGCAGTCGTGTCACTGTCATTTTGAAAAGCACTTCACACACACACGCATACAGAAAGTGTCACCATGTTGTGTTAGCTGTTACAAAACAAATGGACTTCACGCTGCTTTCATATGCTGTGTTCAATGTGTCTGGCAAAAGGTAGGACAGTCGATACATAACTGCTCTTTTATTCCTATTGTTGGAACACAATTTAGAGAATGATGATTTTGTTTTTCAAAACTATTGTGAGGTGAAGAGGCAGGCCGAATTTATGTCACCGACTGGTTGCCCTTGTAGGCTACTGCCCACTTGAAATGTTATGAATGACAAACCGTGAATGTGAAGGAGTCCCAGCTGTTTCTGCTTAATTAGGGACAGAGAAGCACCTTTTGTGGTTTTTGTCTTTCAGACCTCTTTTTGAGGGTCAAGACTTGTTATTAGAGTTTAGGTTTGAATTGGGTTATGGTTGAGGTTAGGGTAAGGAATGGGGGCAGGCAATTAATTTTGATGGTTGGGGTTAGGGTAAGGGGCTAGGAAATGTATTATGTCACTGAGATGTCCCCACGATGATAAGAAAACAAGTGTGTGTGTGTGTGTGTGTGTGTGTGTGTGTGTGTGTGTGTGTGTGTGTGTGTGTGTGTGTGTGTGTGAACTGAAATGAGAAAGAGTGCGCACAGACTCCATAATGAGACAGCAGCAGTCATGATTTTGTCACAACTGGGTCTCCATTTCTAGTGGGGACATCTCATTGACATAATGCATTTCCTAGACCATTACCCTAACCTTAACCATCACAACTAACTACCTTACCCTAACCCCAACCAAAACCCAATTCAAAACTAAACTCTAAAACCAAGTTTTGACCCTCAAAAAGAGGTTTGGACTCATGGGGACCACCAGAATGTCCCCACAATGATAGTAAAAGCCCAGAAAATGGTCTCCATGATGTGATATAAACCCGTTCACACACACACACATACTTTGATGGTTGGGGTTAGGGGAAGGGGCTAGGAAATGCATTATGTCTATGGATGTCCCTACAATTACCTCAACCATAACCCAATTCAAACCTAAACTCTAAAACCAAGTCTTGACCCTCAAAAAGAGGTCTTGAGTTGTGAGGACCGGCCAAAATGTCCTCACTTCACAAAAATGTCCTCAATCTGTTGGTTAACAATGCATTTTGGTCCTCACAATGTAGTATGTGCAAGTACACACACACATGCTAATGCTAATGCTAATGCTAACAAGCTGTCAGATTTTTTTCATCCCTGTTGGCAACAAAGCGTAAAAAAATGATTTTTTTTTTCCTTTTCTATTTGTTATACTTCCACATGGGTGGAAATCATGTTTATTTATTTGCGTTGCATTCATTTAGTTATGATAATACAATAAAAATATTTGAACTCTACGATTGTATCCCACAAATAAATCACATCCAACAAACTAAAGGCAATGTTTAAAGTAGGATTTTAACTGTCATACAAGTGAACTAAGATATATAAAGGGAATGGAAAAAATACACTTAGTTGGAATGTATTATGTGTTGTAATTTTGAGAATGAAGTAATAATATTGCACGGATTAAATTGTAACATCACAAGAATATCGCTATATGAAACGCTAGGAAAATTAGGTCAGAATATTAAAAGAATCAAGTCATAACATTATGAGTTAAAAGTCGTGACATCACAAGAAACAAGCCATATTTTAATAAGAATACATCGTAATGTCAAAGGACTAAACTAAGAATTTTACAAGACAACATTCAAACTATTGTCATCATTTATTTGTTAATATTAGAGAGGTAAGAGCAAGATTTTTTTTTTTTTTTACTTTTACTTGGACAAACAGTGCAAAGTGTATTTCTGTATGGCCTTCATAATGCCAGATTCAACATCATTTGCGCTGCAATCTTTCCTTCCTGTCATTTCAATGAGGAAACGTTATCCTCCCACACGTACAATAATGACTCCTCACGAGTCGGACAAGGTGACAAAAGGTTGCGCCGGCACGGTCTCATCGCACCCATTTGCAACCTGCTCCATCACACCGCGTTCCTGTTCCTCTGACAGGTCCAGAATAATGTTTTTATTAACGGTGATAAGTGGTGCAGAAACTTCATCTTGGTCTCCTCTGTGGGGTAAGGTTGTTTTGTTTTGTTTCGACTTGAGATGCGAGCAAGCTGAGTTAAAAATGCTTAAAGTGGCCAACGAACGTAACAAGCAGCAGATAGTGAACAATTCTTCAGAAAAGAGGCCAAGTGTGTTTGTTTTGTGTTTCGATTTCTATTCATTTCAATAAGGAACAACGATTTAAGATACAAGTGTTTTGTGGTACGAGCGCGGCCATGAAAGGAATTAAACTCACAAGTCAAGACGGCGCCGTATTTATTTATCAGCCCGTCTTGTTTTATTGTGTTAGCCTCTCTATTGGAACATTTCTTTTTTTCCAGCGTCGAGTGTAACGAACGAGCAGCCAGGAAGAGAGCGCGTGTCCACACAGGAGCCAATTAAATTAAACACCTGGGGCCGGGCCTTTCTTTGTCTCTTCGCTCGTGTGCTTTTCTCCCTCCTCCGCTGTACGGAAGACGGAAACATTCCCTTTCATTTTCATTTTGTGTCACGGAATAGCTCTACTGTCACACTATACAGTTCAATGACAACATGTGAGAGTACTCCACCTCATTTCCCATTTCCCAAACACACACACACACACATATATATATATATACAGTATAATGTAAAAATAAATACAGTGGAACCTCAGCGTTTGAACTCGTACAATCCGGACTTCAACCAAAAAATCTGAGTAAAAAATTTTTGCATTTTGATTTTTCCACGACAATTTTCTTCGCCATGGGCCCAAAGAAAGACAACAGTGCCAGTGGCAGCAAAGAAAAACATACCGTGCTACGAACCACAATGGAATTAGGAAGGAGATTATCAGTAACTACCGTGACTGCTTCTGTAAATCCTGGCACGAGGACCCCCCCTTAGCTGTTCAACAACGTGCCTGACGTTAAACAACGCACGCAAGGACCGCTTAGTAGTCTAACAATACGCCCAATGTAAAATACACAAACTCAGCACTGAACTAAAGCTAGCATTAGCATAGCATTTATCATCCACTGATGCCATCACACCACAACAGGCAAGGTAGAGTATTTTTATTGTTTGAATACTGTACTGTACTGTAAATGTAAAAAACATAAATAGAAATTCAAATAGGAATTTTCAGTTTTTGGAGCCTGGTCCGTCCGTCCGTCTTCTTCCGCTTATCCGGGGTCGGGTCGCGGGGGCAGCAGCTTTAGCAGGGAAGCCCAGACTTCCCTCTCCCCAGCCACTTCAGCCAGCTCATCCGACGGGACCCCAAGGCGTTCCCAGGACAGCCGAGAGACATAGTCTCTCCAGCGTGTCCTGGGTCGTCCCCGGGGCCTCCTGCCGGTAGGACATGCCCGGAACACCTCCCCAGGGAGGCGTCCAGGAGGCATCCGAACCAGATGCCCGAGCCACCTCAACTGGTTCCACCCTTTTCTGACTGAGGACCAAGGTCTCGGATTTGGAGGTGCTGATCCTCATCCCAACCGCTTCACACTCGGCTGCGAACCGCTCCAGTGAGAGTTGGAGGTCACGGCTTGAAGAAGCCAACAGCACCACATCATCTGCAAAAAGCAGAGATGCAATGCTGAGGCCACCAAACCGGACCCCCTCAACGCCTCGGCTACGCCTAGAAATTCTGTCCATAAAAGTTATGAACAGAATCGGTGACAAAGGGCAACCTAGAGCCTTTTGGAGCTTGGGAACGGATTAATTGCATTTACATTATTTCCTGTGGGAAAAAATGTTTTGGCGGTTGAACAATTCGGATTTTAAACACTTCGCAGGGACAAATTATGTTCAAACTCCGAGGTACCACTGTAATAATAAAAATCAATCAAGAATCCGCTCTTAACCTGGCAATAACCAGATTAATATTGTGATTCACTCAAGGGACTTCTCCACAATATCAGTCTGGGACTTGCAGTCTCCGCGTTGATTTGCTTGGGAAAGGCGGGACATTGTGTACAATACTTCGAGCTGATTGGACGATGCGGCATCTTGTAAACGTTTGTTTTGACCAATCACGGCCACGGATGAAAATGTCGTCTTCGTTCTCGTCGAACCAGTGGTTCGGATCGGTGGAAATCAACGGGCTCGGTACAAGATGTATTCTCAGGAGCTTGTGAACTCACAAATACCATCCATGCATATCTATTCACCTAAACATTCTCATTCATGATAAAATGACGTGTTATTTCCAAAAGAACAATGTGCGATGTTTAGACACGCTCTGGGGAAAAGGCTGGCAGAGCCGCAGCTCGGAAACACGTCTGACACGCTGACTGACACCTGTGACATTTCATTTCAATGGCAGTGAGCAAAAAAAAACACAGTTAGCGATTACATAGCCTTTAAGCACATGAGTCATCCTGCCTCCAAATGCACACTTTCATGGTAATGGAAATGAATGTTGTGAGATGGGAACATAAGAATTCCTGAAGCAATAAAAACTTATAATGAAGAAGGTGGGAGGCCAGACTTTGTCCTGCGTGGCTTTTACTTATCGAGGCCATCCGAGCTTAACACCCACGCGCAGCATTTCAATACACAATGCCTTTCATTGGTCTACCACTTTATCTCCGCTGATACTTACATTTCATTATTTATTTTTGGCAGCGCGACACCTACGCACGCGCGCCCACCCTGCCCTCAATGACCCTTCTCCACAACGTTTTATGGAAACGGTACATCACAACAACCCCCGTCGGTTGCCTGCCTGCCAAAGCGGCCGCTTGAAATTGCACATTAGAAGGAGCGCATGCCTTTAGGTTGCCATGGCAACAGGGTGAGTCATTCTGCTGCAGTCAGCTTATAGGCACACTCACGGCAACTGCGCGTTTCACCTCCGTTTCACCCACCGACACTTTGCGATTCGATGCCGATGTCTTCCAAAGGGTGTAAATTTGTTGGCGGTGGCTCGGGTTTTAACGGGCAGGGTGATAATGAGGCTCTCGCTTTGATTGCATATTTATGGATCTCGCTAATCAGTAAACCCGCAGCTGAGACCCCCGCTGTGACGGAGGGGCTATGATGAGGAGGGGCGAAGAGAGAATGACACACCCGATGCTGATTTGTTGCCAAAGAACACTTGTTAGCGCTGATTAAAAGCTTTATTTGCTAGTTCATGCTGCTTGATTGGCATCATACGTTATTGGTTCTCGGACTTGAACTAATGGTGCCTTCGTTGGAAAGTAGGAAATTTTATTTGGAGCTTTCAAGGACCCAACCTAAAATGAAATCTAATACAGATATGATGGAGTGAAATATTGTTCAACCAGAGGATGGAAAGCTAGCACAACATTCAGGGGAGCAAGTGGGTCTGCTGGAGCCAATTTGGACCCTGTTGCTAACCAAAACAACATCACAGAATCAGCATTTCAGATGAACGAGCTTACGTTACGTGCGTTACGGTTGGCTTGGAAGGTGGTCACGAGTCACGACTTGCAGTCCTCTTTCTGGTCCTTCATAGCAAGTGAAAACAAACTACAAGGGGGGTGGGGGGCGGGGCCTTTATTTACAACCACGTTGGCGATTCAACCAAAATTGCACATAAGTAGTATATCACTAATCTGCCATAACGGCATAAAGTACAGTAAATAGGCCAATCTAGGCCATAAATATAAACCAATACAATAAAACCATGTATGGCAGTAACTGAGTATGCCAATTTGTGCTGTCTGACGACATATTCGTACGCTACAGCGCAAGCTAGTTCTTTGCGCACTATTAATAAGCTCAAAATATATATCATAAGACAAGTACTCCTGAATAGAAATCCATTTAAAAAAGGGTGCTAGTTTAAATTGAACTTATTCACTCCCAGCCATTTTCGCTGAAGCAACCCCCTTTGCTCCCGGCTGTTTTACTGGATTTGGGCTGATTTTGCAATACCCACAGAATATTGTGTTCTATTGCTATAAAAACATGGAACCTACCAAAAGAAAGATTAGAGTCTCTTCTTTCATCAGGAAAAAAAAAAGTATATTTGTATCTGTTTCCGTTTTGCAGCAATTAGCATTAGAATATAGCTAAGTTTCATCATTATTCACAAACCTGTTGAAAACACTGGGGAAAAGAGCTTTTTGAAACATGGTTGCTCTCTTATACTCTGCTGCCAACTGCTGGCCGTTTTTTGTAATAACTGCTATTGCTTTAAGTGACCTCTCCAGGTCAGAGGCGGCATCAAAGCCTTCTGTATGCTCTATTATGAAAAAAAAAACATAAAAAAATGTATAAATAAGTTTTTTGAATTATGTCAACATTTAAAATAGAACGTTTATATACGTTTTTGGGAGCAAGCACCAAAAACCTCCAAAAATAGTGATTATAGTAGCAGTTGTTTCTACATTACAAACACTGGGAAATCCCAAGAGTGGTCTTGTTTTTAATCCTTGTAACAAAGAATCTGGATAGCCGCTGTTGCTTTCACACTAAACAAGACCAGCTTCCAAATCATAAACACAATTGTAAGATGTTACCCGGAACAGAGCGTACAAGAATAACATTCGGCAAAGAACCGCACGCACAGCTAAAGACATTGTAATCTGATCACATTTAGCAACCTGCTCTACTAGATTTCCATTACAAAATACAAAACCACTGCTTCTAGTCGTACTGCAACGTTTGAGCCATTACTTTCCAGGAGACGGAAAGAAAAGAACTACTGACAAGATTAACAAAGCATATGGACCAAAGCCTCTAAGAAGAGAATAAATGAGGCTTTAGGGTTATGGCAACACAAGGTAGCACAGGCTAACAAGCTCTGTACAAGCTGACAGTTTGTGCCATCAAGCCATCGTATCTCACCGGGGTTTAATTAACTGGTGGCTGCGTGGGGGCGCGTGGCTGTCAAGCCGTCACAGTTGACATGCAATAAATTGGACCGGAACTTTTAAGTTCCCTGGAGAGACGGAGAGAAGGATGGTGAGAAAAGACGGGAAAGGAAGATGGTAGTAAGATTTTTGAACAAAGGAGGAGGTGGGAAAAGTGCGTGGGTTGGACGTGAGGGGAAGATACAGCATAATTGTCTTTTGAGGGTGATGATAGGATTGCGTGGGCGTGAAGAGGGAGAAGATAAAGGGAGGGGGGGAGGAGGATGGTCGGTTTTCCTCACAGCGTCCCTTTGGGGGAGGCGAGGTGTCGCAAGGAGGAAGGGCGAAGAAGAATACGTGTTCATTCATGTGTGTATTTTTCTACCGTGTCTTGAAATGTGCCGCGCGTGGGCGGACCGGCGAAAACACGACGCGAAAAAAGCGGGCAACGCCGCAATTATTCGTGCATTCCAGATGGATGTGTAAGACTCGTGAATGGAGTTGCCAGAATAACGATCACGTTATATGATGCAATACTCATATTAGCACTGGGAACACCCTGCGCAGACACACAGCTTTTGGTTCAAAATACTCGCGATGGTAATTTACGCATCTTGACATAAAAGGGTCTTCAAATGAAGGCTAATTTTCATCTATCTATCTATCTATCTATCTATCTATCTATCTATCTATCTATCTATCTATCTATCTATCTATCTATCTATCTATCTATCTATCTATCTGTCTGTCTGTCTGTCTGTCTGTCTGTCCGTTCATCCGTCCATCCATCCATCATCTATCTATCCTTTTATTTATCCATCCATCTAACTGACTATCCGCCCATCCGTCTATCTATCTGTCCGTCCGTCTGTCCATCGGTCCATCCATCATCCATTTGTTTATCTATCCATCCGTCTATCTATCCTTTGATTTATCCATCCACCTAACTGACTATCCGTCCATCTATCTATCTATCTATCTATCTATCTATCTATCTATCTATCTATCTATCTATCTATCTATCTATCTATCTATCTATCTATCTATCTATCTATCTGTCTCTGTTTGTCTGTCTGTTCATCCGTCCATCCATCCATCATCTATCTGTCTATCTATCCTTTTATTTATCCATCCATCTAGCTGACTATCTGTCCATCCGTCCGTCAGTCCGTCCATCGGTCCATCCATCATCCATTTGTTTATCTATCCATCCGTCTATCTATCCTTTGATTTAGCCATCCACCTAACTGACTATCCGTCTATCTATCTATCTATCTATCTATCTATCTATCTATCTATCTATCTATCTATCTATCTATCTATCTATCTATCTATCTATCTATCTATCTATCTATCCATCCATCCATTTATCTATGAATAAATTTTTGTAAAAAACAACAACATTAAAAGTCGGGATGTAGGTTATCATAATTTGTGCATGGATGGAAGAAATCAACCAGCAGCACCACAGGACTGTGTTTTGTCACTTTGGAGCTTTCACGCTCTAGTTTTTAGACTAAATATAATATTTTCAGTGGAGTGTTTCCCTTCGTAATCGTAGCATTCGTAACTTTTCTGGATTAATGGCCAGTGCCTTTTTTGTCCTCTATATCCGATGAGTAGTTTTTGTGGTCATAAATGACTCATCATCACTTCAAAGCAATATTCCATTTCCATCTTCCAATTACTCATGAGAAACACGTTAAAGAGAGCATGTGTTGTGTGGCGTCGAAAACGCTCGTGTTGAGAATGTTTGTTCGGGGAACCGATGCAATGAGTTTAGAAGAAAAAATAAATAAATAAATAAAATAGAGGCCGCTGCGGCAGCTACTTATTTGAAATCACTTCCTTCCATCAGCGCCATTGTTCCCCTAATGAGCCTCAGAGTCCACTCAGCCTCAAGAGGCGAGAGATCTAATCTGGGCCGTCTGGAAAAAGGAGCATCATCCTCACCATAGAGCCCCAAAAAAAAAAAAAAGAGAGACAAAGTGCATTTAGTTCCTCTCCTCAGGAGGTCAAGTGATTAGTTTGGCTTGTTTGTGCGATCTCTCAGCAAGATTGTGTTACGCATTATGTAGAGTCATCAACATTCTAAGAAAGCAATCACAATTTTATTTTTACTTTGGGTTTATGGATAGATTTCATGTAAAGATTCAACACAGGAATGACTGAAAAACTCTGCAATGTGCATGCCAGGCCAGTAGTTGGCGATAATAGATAAATGTGCATTAACTGCAAAATCCCACCGAGTCTTTTCCAAAGCAGTTTTGAGAATAATGATGAAAACTCATTCAATGTGCTTGCTTGATAAGCATTAAAAGCAAATATGTTGATCCACCTGTTTGTCCCTTTAAGGCCATTATAGGTGAGCTGTGAGGGAAGAAAAAATAAATGTTTATCCTTTTTTGGGATTTTAAGATGAGGGATGAAATCTATTTCTTGTAGAATACAGCTGTCGTCGCACAGTTACCAAATCCAGGTCCAAAAGGTAGAAACTCTGTCACAGTTTGGCTTTAGCCGCAGGTGCTTCCACTCAACCGAGCTTAATTGCTGGTTGAGGAGAAGCACCAACTGTGGCAGGGTTTTTCCTTCACAATTTTGCCTTTTTTTGAGTGTGTGCGTGTTTCTTCTTAAGGCCATCTATGTGGCCTAGACATTAGTCTGTTTACCTCACAGTCAACTACTCTGAGGCTAATTCTAGACTTGGGTCCTGATTGCTTGTCTAGAAGTGGCTTGCAGTTGGCTGGTGATCAGTCCAGGGTGTACATAACTCTCACCCAATGTCAGCTGTAATAGACTCCAGTTCACCTGCAACCCTACTGAGGACTAGAGGCATAAAAGATGGATGCTTCTTATCAATTTGCCCCACCCCCCTTTATAAGTGTAGTATAAACGGACCCAAAATATCCATCCAGCTATCTCATAGAACTAATCTTTTCATATGAATGTTCGGTTCAGTTGAACACAAACTAATATGATGAACTCAAAATGGTGATTTAAGTTTTAGTACCAGCGTGCTGAATCTTGATTTTTTTCCGGGAACTTCATCCTTCAAACCTGAACTGCAGATGCACCACATTGCAACAGGCTCAGAAAGGAAAGAAGGAGACACGAAACGAGGGCTTCCCCTCCGCTGTTATGCTTTATATTCAACACCACGCTCTGCGGCGGATCCCCTCGCTGCGCATGAGGCAGGCAGGAAGCCCAAGGGAATTGTGTTCTATCATCAAAACAGGCTTATAATCAAGCAAAGAGATCGAGGAGCAAAAAAAAAAGATTGGCTATGGGGTACATTGTAAGTTGGCAGGCATCACCTCCGCCGTCATCTTTCTCAGAACCAGACGAGGATACACGGACGGGAAACACAAGGATGTTGGATGCAAGGCAAATAAAGCCCTCTCTGTTGAGCCTCATGCACAAGAAATCATGCCTTTCATAGAATTCCAACCAAAACCGCAAACATTCGTGAGAGCGAGCCTTTTATCTCACTGCTATCGCAAAGCCGCAAACCTCCACAAGACCAGGACTGGACCTACAGTGCATGAAAGGGTTGGCCACAGTCCTGTGTTGCTTAAAACATGGATTGACATGTCTAGCGCTTTCACACTCAAAGCACATACAAAAATATATTTAGCTACTCATGAATAACAACATTGAAGCAGATTGTGCGAGAAAATCTATGAAGTTTTGCAAACTACACTATTATTCTATCTGAACACCATGTATAGAAAATGATGCCGTTTTCATGTTAGCACTGATAGGAGCAATGCTAGCAGCTAGCTAGCTAATTACCCATGGAATGGAAAGTGTCCGTGTTTAATAATGCAACTTTTGTGACTCGTTTCTGCTTACATAAGAGTAAAGTAAGTACAAAACCAGGCAATAAATGTGAGAGTCCCAACGGATGATTAGGCAAACTAGTGATCAGAGCAACTAGCTTAACCTGAAACGCCTGGCGAGATTCGGCGCATCAGAAGATATTATATACGTGGATCTATGAAATTCAGAACATTTTTAAAACGGTAGGCTTGAAACAACTCCTACTGTGGCATTAAAAAAATCCTATAAATAGTAATAAAATAACTTAATTTATAGTAGTATTTTGTTATAGATTAGTCAACACCTCTACCACTTTACTTGCAACACAGTGGAACAGTGACACCATTCCATAACTTAACATTACTTACTAGAAGACAAAACAAAAATTAATGTTCAACTGCGTCATTACATTCGACTCTAGAAATGATTAGCAAAGATCTAGAAAATTTAATTACCACCAAGCGATACAGTTTGATTCATTTTGGTATGACGCTCCTTTTTTTCCCCTTTTTTTACATTCCTACCCTCAAAAGTCGTAAAGGGAATATAATTTTAAAAAAAACAGGTCTGTTTTAGTGAGAGTACGGTTATTGTTTGACAGTGGTAGAGTGGAGTTACACATACCACTGCCATTTGATTGGTTCACAGATACTTCTGTGTGACAACGGAAGACAAAAATAGGTGCCATTTAAAAATGACCATGAATGCAAATTTTCTTATTTGCATATGCATGCTTCACCAGACTTTTTAATTGTAGCTAACACTCTTAGATCTGAATGATTTGTGTCCAGATAAGGGTTTAAAACATTACCAAAGCAAACCAAACTGAAACGTACCGCCTGGTTGGTTGGAAATCTAATTTCAAATTCATTGTGAATCATCAAAACTGAGCCATGAGTGTTTATCAGCGGCTATGGGGTTGAACCGTGAACGAGTGGAGCTACACCGGACTGTGATCTGGAGAAGCGTGTGTAGCCGTCACAGCAAAACACTCAGTCGCTGTGTCCTTGGTCTTTCGAAGGCCCGTATAGAGCCTCTCGTCTAGGTTAGCAGTCAGTTTGTCCGTGAGCTCTGCCGTGATGGTTTGCGGGCCGTAGCCTGATGAGTCGGGTGGCTGAATGGGTGACCGCTCGTCCGAAGGTTCTAAAGAGTGTCCGGGCAGTTTGCTGTCCTCCTGAGTCTCTGGATGCTCACTCTGCCCTTCGTCTTTCTCAGGGGCTGTCGGTTGAAGATGTGGTGATGATGTGTGGTCTTCGGTGGAACCTTGCTCTTTCTCCTTCCCTACAACCTCGCTAGTTGTAGTCTCTATCTTTGGAGTTTCGGGGGTGCTGCCGTCGCTGGTCTCCTCGTCGGGTGCGCTGACAATGCGGGGGAGTATGCTATGGTAGCTTGTATCCATTGGGCAGTTGACACTGTCACCCCTCCGTAGTGGAGTTCGTTGTCTCTCGAAAGAGGAATGGAAGTGTCTGACGCCAGGATCGCTCCACTGTTTGTGTCTCTGCCACTGCTTTCGAAGATGGATTCGGGACCGGTGCTTCCTTAGCGGTGATTCCTGCTGGTCAAATTGAGGGTCATGGCGGAGAAACTCGTGGAAGAGCGCATCCGTTTTCTCATCAATGCTGTAGTCTCTCCGATGAAAGGTTGTAGGTTGAGTGGGAGGTTGTGAAGCCTCCCGAGGGGTGATCATCTGACCGTATGGAAACCAGGTCTGTGGACCGACACCGGTTTCTATGGAAACACCTCCACTGGCGCCCAGCAATTGCTCATCGCCAGGCTCTTCCTCATAGAGGTGAGACTCGAAGCTCTCACCGATCGTGCCAGATCGCCCCGCCTTGGTGAAGTGGTGCCTCTTCTCATGGGCTGTTCTCTCCTTCGGGCTGCTGCTTCCAAACATCCGCAATTCTTCAGGGCCACGAGAAGGGGCCTCTATTGATGCGTAGCCACTATCCATTTGCAGCAATTTACGAGTACTCGTCTCACCGTCGCTCCCCCCTCGCTCAGATTCAGTACTTTGTTGTTTCCTACTTCTTCCACCCTTCGCCCCCAATGTCTCGTCCATGTACACCAAAAACTCCTTGTCATCCTCCGCACCTTCCGTTTCATCCCCTAAATCCTGGGATGAGCAGCTGGGGAGCTCTTCTCTTTCTTTTTCTGTACACACGCTGTCAGCATCGCTGCAGACAGAGTTCCTATCATTATTGCTGCTTTGGTCGGAGGCAGCATATTGTTCCAGTGATGCACGTAAGGTCCAAATGTCTCTGTAAAGTGTCTGGGGGTCCTGCGGTGCCAGAGGCTCAGAGCTTTCCCTTGTCCCCAGGGAAAGCCCTTCATCTTGGGGATCAGGGGACAGGCCAATCACCCCTGGTCCAGTGTGGCTGCAGGTGGGCTCCACCATCACCTCTACCTCTACCCTGTGGTTGCACGCAGGGAAAGAGGAAAAGGAAACATGCAAAATGACAGTGTCAGAGCATGAATGAATATCACATTCAACGGCTGTTTTCACAGAGCACGGAATGATTGTTATGACTTGCAATGGCTGCCGTGGCATGTCCTTACACTTAGCTGAGTACTACGGTATTTAGTGACTTGATCAAATATATGGAACCCCGAGGAAGACCTGCAACGCTGACCCTGTTGCATATCATGGCTGAACATTTTTGCAAAATGATTGCAAAGCGAAGCAGTGGACAGGATGAATGGCAAGGGAATTAAAGATACCTGCCGAGGGAAGGGGGTGGTGCAGATGGAGGAGAGAGCACAGGCCGACCGGGACAATAGGCAATGTCTTGGGTGCGGGCGATGTACTGGATGAGGTCAATGTGGTGTGTGTCGTTGTCGTCCTGGTCCATGCTCTCGCTGGCGGCCCGTTGACGCTGGAACTGCCTTCTCTTCGGTGAGCCTGACTCACGGCAAGCACGGGAAGCAGATGACGTTAAGAAAGTTTAGTGACAGTAGGCTGGGAACCGATACCTAATTCTGAATAAATCTACCATCGGCTGTTCAGGCATCTGTAGGAGATTTTGAGATCATCTTTGGAAAAACTCATTTTGCAGTCGATAGTGTGTGCGTGTTGTGCGATGGCAGGGAGGATTCACTCAGGGGCTTAAATTGACTTGGAACAACCAAACTTTTGAGTCACCAAGCCATCTGTCCTGTGTGTTGTTTGTGCATATCCAACCAGTCAGAGCAGCCAGAAGGACTCTCACAGTTCATTACCGCGGCACTCTGGTTCATTTTTGTCTTACACCGAAGCAGCTAAGCCAAACAATGGAATATATTATTATTATTATTGTGCCACAATGCATGACGGGCATGAAACTAGAAGTACGGAAATAAGCTCTTTCAATGAAATACTTTCTCTGTTTTTTACATTCAGTTGTCACTTAATCAGCACTGTAAGGCTGGAGTTATGCGAAGAGTATTTTGTTACTTTTGAGTTTACAGCAAAATGACTGGAGCGTTGGACATAACGGATTTACATGGCATCTCTAAGCGAGCCTAATGTTTTGTACTTGGACTGCAAATGCCTTTCTCAAAGGGTATTCACTTATATAATTACAAAGAGTTCTAAGGATTGGGCCACGTTTCTTGTTACCCAATAGATATGAAAATGATTCTACAGGAATCCACTTCACTCAATGGAGTGTTTGTTACCTCTCATGTCCAGACTTGAAGCTCTCTGGCTGCTGTCCAGCTTCCATTTCTTAATCTTGAAATAGGGACTGGCCCCCTCCAGGCTTGCGTGGCGCCGAAGTTTAGTGAAGAACTGCTGTACTGGACCTTGGCCTCCTGGGCTGCTGCTCGGAGGGGGGACAGTGCTGGCGGGGGCCGTCCCTCCTCCCGTACTGATGCTGCAGCCTCGACCACGGGACCCTGCTGCGATCATCTCCATCTGAACAGACGGAATGCAGCATTTGGTGGCCTACCTTATAGATATGCCTCCAGATATATGCGGAGTAATATAATGGGAGATGACTTACAGACCCTCCGTTTGTCTTAGCAGTAGTATTTGCACTAAAACTGGCCCCCACCACAGTTGAGTTGAGGGTGTCTCCGGGGAGAGCAGAGCTGGAATTGGGGCTCAAGCTGGTCAGTGCAGTTTGCGGCAGGGGACACAGCATGGGCTGAAGGGGTTCAAACACATGGTGAGTCATCAAAAAATGAATAATCAGACTGGACTGGCAAAAACTAAAGTACCATTACTATATTTTTCCCAACTCCACCTATGAGTAAGAGTCAAATCCAGACTCACTCCACTCCCAGGCTGCAAGATCAGGTGATGGAACCAGTTTTGTTTTGTGTTCTCGTCCTGACTGAAGTGACTGATATTCACCACTGGTGTAGGTCATGAGCAATGACGCAACAGGGCAAAAGTAACCGGTTGGGGCGTGTCACCTGGAAGATGGAGAGCGCCGACTTGGCGACAGGCCGCGTTGTCATGGCGATGGTGTTCTCCGCCGAGTCGCACTCGTGGATGGTGACTATCTTGAGAGCCGGGGGCGAAATGTGGAGGTGCGTTAGCCGTGCGTTCTTGAGGTGGTGAAAGTCTCCCTCGGTTAGAGTGTATCTGAAATTGAAAGTTACCGAAACAAATGACCAGATAGGTAGAGCAGTACCTCATTTCCACCAGCCAGTATACAGTAGTTCAGTTCATGCTGATATAGTACACATTTCTTTGTGGTTCTGTCACTCCTCCCAGCCTGCAGCTGTCAGAGTATAAAAATGGAACAATGGATCGATGGATGGATTGGATTGACTGAATATTTATGTATGGACAATAGTTAAGGTTTCAATTTGTGCAATGTTCTTGTACAAGATGTCTTCTCCTGAATGTGATTTTGTTTGTTTTTTCCTGTATCCACTGTTACCACTGAAACGATGCACATTTGCCCAGGGGACTAATAAAGGTCTTCTTAAATCTTACATGTTAAAACTAATTTGCTCCCCAAAACATATAAATATGTTCTATTTTAAAAATTACCATGGTCCCAAAAACGTATTAATACGTTTTTTGTTTTGTTTTTTTATGCTAGAGCATACAGAAGGCTTTGATGAAGCCTTTGAACTGAAGAGAACGCTTGAAGCAATGGTTGTTATTACAAAAATGGCTAGCAGGTGGCAGTAGAGTATAAGAGATCAACCAAGGGCCATGTTGCAAAAAGCTTTCCCCCCACTGTTTTAAACAGATTTGTGAATAATGATGAAATTTAGCTATATTCTAACGCTAATAGCTGCAGAACGGAAACAGATAGATGAAAGAAGAGACTCTAATCTTTCTTTTGGTAGGTTAAATTTTTTTTTTATATAGCAATAGAACACAATATTCTGTGGGCCTTGCAAAATCAGTCAAAATCCAGTAAAACAGCCGGCAGCGAAGGGGGTTGTTTCTGTGAAAATGGCTGGGAGTGAAGGAGATCATTTCAATCAAAACCAAAAGCTAAACAGATGTTCGATCGATCGACGGCTCTAAATTTTCCAACGGTGTGAATGAGCATGTGAACATTTACTTGTCTAGTGATTGGTTGGTGACCTGTCCAGGGTGTACCCTGCCTCTCGCCCAAATTCAGCCGAGATAGGCTCCAGCTCAGCTATGACCCAAATGAGGACAGACGCAATATACAAAATGGATGGATAGGTGAATGTGACCACCTTTGCTTGCATTTCTCTCTAACCTGCGACCCTTCTCTTGGGCCTTCTTGCCGTGATCGAAGAGCGCCGCCTCGTTGAAGGAGACGCGGCGTCCCGTGATTCCCGTCGAGAGGAAGCGCTCGGTCTCCTGGTCATGAGAGCTGGCCATTGACAGGCAGTCGGACTCATCCACCCTGATAGTGATTTCTACCCGGAGACAAAAATGAACAAAAGTTGCAATTATGCCCAAGTGATTGCGGTTGTTAGATCATTTAACAGAAGGGAACCATCTGATATATCGGCTGCTGACTGCTGAATCTCCTTCATCAAAAATGCCTGAGAAAAGCAGTTTCATGCTGCCTTTTATTAAATCATTTTCTGCAGAGACAGAGTGCATTCAATGGTCCGCAGAGTATCAAAATGTGTTGTAGGCGCCGTGCGAGCGCTTTAAGCAACTCGCTCGAAAAATTGCAGTTTTTTTTAATGCAATAGATTAGACATTGTGCTGACATGATAAAAGCATCACTGTGCCCTGCATCTTTCTTCTATTACTCTTCCCTCTATCAATCACTGTACCCCCCCTACACACACACACACACCACCCACGCTTACCATGGGTGGGCTGAGACTCCTCCGTGTATGTAGCGTTGGTTTTCTCGGCATCATCGCTGCCACTGCGGCACAAAAAACAACAACATTTAAATGCATTACGCTGCTCTGTCTCGTTTTCACATCAAGCCGGAGGGACAAATACAGCAGCTGATGCTTCAGTTGCCCGTTTGAAAAATAGCCCCAAGACAAGAGGGGCTAAATCATGTCAGTCAGATAGTGCTTTGTTAGCTTGCACTTTTCCCCCACACATCTATCCACAACTCATGTTGCATTCAAATGTAGTTTGGCTTTGTTTAGTTAGCCGTGTGGCACTATAACCTGGAACCGTAATCAGAAATCTGTAGGAAGTCAGTTCTGGAAAAAATGACTCGTCAGTAATGCCAATGACTGTATCATAACAGAAAACAATCAAATGTGTTGGCATGATAATCGACATATGGAAGCAAACCATTTACAATAAATCACAATCATTTGTATATTAGAAGTTTATCGGTTTTAAAACATAAACCACTGCAATAGCAATACAATCGATGATGCATCATCATTTCATGTGTACTGACAATTCACTGACGCCCACGTCACTCACCGGGCCAGGTCCCACTTTTTTAAAGCCATACACACTCAAAGTCACAGATACTACAGTTGAACGTGAGGATGGATGGATGGCAACTCTGATACTGCGAATGTGTAAAAATCCGAACTATAGAGTGGAATCAATATGTCTAATTATATCTTTAAATATAAATAATTGAAAATTACATAATCATAAATAAATAAATATATCCATGTAAATATACAAATATAAATAAATAATAAATAAAACAAATCATTGAATCATTGGAAAAGAATCATATGAGATAATATGGTTGCATAAGTGTGCACACCCTCTTGCAACTGAAGAAGGGCCTCTGTTCGTAATTTGTACAAGTGAAGTTTTTGTGCTAATACCGACTGTTTTTTGGATAATTGGAACTTTAACGCGAATATGAATGTGAGTGGTTAATTCTGAACACAGTCACATCCTCAGTTACAAGAGGGTGTGCACACTTGTGCTACCATATTATCTTAGTCTTCCTTTTGTTTAATTGAATTGTACAGGTTATATGTCACATTAAGCTCCCTATTTCCGTGGCCAGCGCAAGCCTAGCACAAATAGTAGCCTAACTGTGCTCATAGGTGGAGTTCCCTTTCTTTTTGCACTTTTCTACACTAGGGCAGATAGAAGACGGCGTTTCCCCCTTGTGCGCCGTTGTGGGAGGGAACACATCCGACTCCCAGCCAAACGAAGCAGCTCCTAGCTTATTCTTTTTAAATTCAGCAGAGGTTTGACCTCGACTTTAGATGTTCTACTTTTAGGTTTACCAAAACAAAGCAGTAGTTGACAATAAGCTTATGTGATGTCATAAAAAGGTGCCCAAAAAGTAATAATGCAATGTAAAAATGTTAACGCTAATGTGGCTGAATAAAAACAACAAGCTTTAGTCACATGCTCTGTGTTTGGTTAAACATCTTTGCTTGCCTTTCTCCATCCAAGTGAAATCCCAGGCCTGCCATTTACTTTATGAGGAAGAGAATCAAATCCCCTTCCAGTCATTTCCCTCCGTCTGATTTCTTGGTACAGAGCTATGAGCTTCATGCTTGTGGGTGTGTATGTGTGTCATCCCAGATCTCAGCTTTCTCTTGTCTTTCATTTCCTGTGTGGCTCCCACAGTTTTCATATCAGTGTGTTTGTGTGTGTAGAGAGAGGTGGGGTGCGGCGGGGGGTGAGATTAATCACCGCCGATGGCTGCGATGAAATCTCATTACGCTCGTCATTTGTACAAGTCGGGCTGATTGCGCGCTGCTCTCAGCCGCCAATGCCTTCGACGCCTTTTGGTTTATCTGCTGCTCTCATATTTTTCCCGTGCGCGAGATGATGTGTGCTGCTGTAAAATATTAAAAAAATGAATAAACAAAAAAACAACAACATCCCAGTTCAATTGTAAACACGCAATAACGACTGAGTGTCTGCTCGAGAGGTAATTGCGCTAAAGACGCTTTTGGGACTTTTGCACACAGGGTTGTTGTGCAGGAAGCTTCGTATGCAATTCCAACGAGCCTCATCTATTATGTAAGTAGACATATTTAACTCATTCACTGCCATAAATTCATTAAAAAAGAAAATAAAAGATTATTAAAAATTAGGGGCAAGAGGCGATTAAATGTTTTTAATTGTAATTAATCACATGACTTCACTAGTTAACTCATGATTAATCACAAATTCTACATGTTCTAAATGTACAATAAATTTGTTTATAGGTTTTCATACTCTTGTTAACAAAAGTGGAAACAAGTGTTAAACTATTAGAAATAGTTCAAATGAATTGTCGACGTTCATAGCCGTCAACGGCAGGGAATGAATAAAAAAAAAAGAAAAAGAGAGAAAATATGATTAAAAAAATTTGGGGCGTCAGGCGATTAAAGTTTTGAATTGTAATTAATCGCATGACTTCACTAGTTAACTCGCGATTAATCACAAATGTTATGTACAAAACTAAATGTACAATAAAAAAAAAATCAAGATTTTCAACAAAAGTGGAAAAAAAAATGTTAAACTAATAGAAATAGTTCAAATGAATTTTTGACGTTCATAGCCGTCAACGGCAGGGAATGAATAAAAAAAAAAAAAAAGAGAGAAAATATGATTAAAAAAATTCGGGGCGTCAGACGATTAAAGTTTTGAATTGTAATTAATCGCATGACTTCACTAGTTAACTCGCGATTAATTACAAATGTTATGTACAAAACTAAATGTACAATAAAAAAAAAATCAAGATTTTCAACAAAAGTGGAAAAAAAAATGTTAAACTAATACAAATAGTTCAAATGAATTTTTGACGTTCATAGCCGTCAACGGCAGGGAATGAATAAAAAAAAAGAAAAAGAGAGAAAATATGATTAAAAAAATCCGGGACGTCAGGCGAGTAAAGTTTTGAATTGTAATTAATCGCATGACTTCACTAGTTAACTCGCGATTAATCACAAATGTTATGTACAAAACTAAATGTACAATAAAAAAAATCAAGATTTTTCAACAAAAGTGGGAAAAAAATGTTAAACTAATACAAATAGTTAAAATGAATTTTTGACGTTCATAGCCGTCAATGGCAGTTAATGAGTTAATAAATGTGATGCATGTAAACCAGTCAAACATGTTGAAAGTGTGGCAGTTTCTCAACCAATCCAGCAAATACGGCTTTGATTGTATCCAACAGCTCAGTAAAACATTGATGGTGTGTAAATCCAGCAGTTTATGGTATATTTAAGATTTAAACTATTAATATAAGCAGTTGTAATCACATTTACGGCTGCATCAATTATTTGCGAGAATTCCCTGTTCCCGTTCGGCCTCGGATCAAATAAAGTTATGAGTAATGCACAATTTCAGTGTGAATGAATGTTATGTTGAGTGTAATCGTAATAAATAGTAAATAGTGCTTTATGTTTCCCTCAGAGTGGATTCATTGAGAAGATTCATTTTTAAATTGTAACATCTCCCACTGTGAGCCACAGGTTGTGCCTAGCAACAAGTTGAATAATAAATCATGAAGACTGGCGTTTCTATGTGGGCGTGAGCTGCACCTCCCGAGGGGTTTCCTTCACACCTTGCACTACTACGTTTCCTCGCTCATGCCTTTGCTCAGGCCTTAAAGGGGCCACACTAGCACATGCACACCACACAACACAAGGGATTGTTTCACATTTGTGACCATTTTAGATGGTAGAAATTAGGGCTTGGGGATCGATTCTAATTTCCTCAACCGATTTAATTCAAATAAAAACATTTCTGATTCGATTCACTTCAATTCAGTCCGATATCGATTAATTATGGCACATCAATTTTTAAGACGGCCAATTGTCATTGCCAATGTGAAGGATAGTTGACTACTTTCAATTCATTTGGACAGAATGTTTACTGATGAAGGCTACTTTTGTCACTCTCCCATGGAGGTCTTTAGAGAAAGTGGTTTAGTCCGCAGAGGTGGTGCGGGGGTGGGGCCGCACCTAATGATGTCATACAGTGAGCACGCTTGTTTTCTCAGGTTGGGAGGGGCTGGTTCTTGGAGAGTAGAATGACCTAGAATTTCTCATAGAGGGGCCAATGGAGGAAAACACCCCTTTGGTGATGTTTTTGGTGAGGAATTAGCATTTTCATGTTACTGTCCCTTTAATAGTAAATTTCAAGAAAACAGTAAGATACCCCAAAAATATTTGTCCTATAAAATTATATTTTCTTAAGAATTTATGGAAAAAGATATACAAAATAATTAATTCATGGTTTTATGAATCGATATCGGGCTTGATAAGGAAAATCGATTCAATATCAATTATTCGATTTTTTAAACCCAGCTCTAGTAGAAAAATCACTTCATGTTAAACTGTTCTGCCAAGGATGCAAAAGGATGTGGAATGCACTTGGTTTCCATGATGAATCATTTCAAAAAGTAAAACCAAATTGTCTGAAAACTGAAGCATTATTTCCCATAGGAAATAATATGAATCCAAATAATCGGTTCCAGGCACCCAAAAATATTAACAAAAATCTATTTTACGCAATGTAGAGGTGCAAGGATTTAGTGATTAATCGACATCTAAACTATTATCATATCAATTGATAATTATTTTGATAATCGAGAAGAGGTGTGAGGGATTGGGTGGATCATATCATTTTTAAGGTAAATCGTTATTTTTGTTGATAAAAACTAATTACACTTGTACTAAGCACTGTGTGGTTTTTCATTAGCTCGTTAAAAAAGCATCTTTTCAAATCTTGTGGCTGCTTGGATTTGAAAATGGGCCGGACACACCTGGAGCCTAATTCCTTCTAATGACAAGCACCTTCCGAGCCCCAAAACCAATTTTTTTTGCATCTTCGTACCTATCGCAGCATTGACCTCCTCCTCTGCGGCACCGGCGGCAGGTGATGAGGATGATGGAGACAAAAATCAACGTCCCCACCAGGAAGATGGACAGGATCACCAGGAGAAGCACGTAGCCATCTTGCTGCTCCTCCGTCTCAAGCGGTACCTCCTAAAATGTGATTAGATACAGTAGTTAGATAGACAGACAGACAGACAGACAGAGCACACCATCATATTGTCGAGGAAATTAAACTTGGGATTGGATCTTTGATTTACTCATTCCGGATCCAGGTCAGGAAGTTGTTCATTAACGAAAGCAGTGGATGCACCAAACGTACAAACACAGGAAGTTTGACATGGGACCAGACTTACAGTGGAGTTTTCTGGTAGGATGTTCCAGACGGTAGACTCATAGCTCATGGTCCAGGCCAACTACGGAGTCCCCCTGAGAGACAACACACACACACACACAGGAAACGGCCATTACGGGAGCTGCTCATCAAGTCGCAAAAGTCAACGCAGAACAGACAGGCTGCCTTTTATCTCCACTTCCACAATCCCTTGCTTGCATTCAATCAAGTAAGCAAACTGGAGCCTAACGACAGATGACAGCTACTCATAGCGATTGCACGTGAACGCCGAGCGCCACCGATGACGATCCGAGTGGAAGTAAGAAATGAACTGAGGACTGTAACGCTGCTCAGTACATCACAGCAATCTGAGCGGACGGGTTCAGTAAGCGCTTCAAGGCTTCGCCGTTTTCCTTCCGTGGCCTTCTTGACTTTCTGTACAGAAATGAACCACATTACGAGGGATGTGAAGTAATTCATCACATCATCAAGAAATGGAGTTGTTGTTGAATTTATTATTGTGGTACGTGTGTGCCTGCATCTCTTTTGTTGGGGTTGTTTTTAGCATTAGCATCTAGCAATGACAGACACTTGTCTTGATTTGTTGACAATATGCTCTTTTTAAACTACAGAACAGCAACAAACATATACAGCGAGTAGTCAAAAATGTTCTTCGCAATAATTACCACATTATTCAGATTAACTCATTCGCTGCCATTGACGGCTATAGACGTCAAAAATTCATTTGAACAATTTCTATTAGTTTAACGTTTTTTCCCACTTTTGTAAACAAAAGTATGAAAACATAGAATTTTTTTTTGTGTTGCAATAAATATAAAATTTGTGATTAATCGTGAGTTAACTAGTGAAGACATGCGATTAATTACGTTAAAAAAATTGTTATCGCCCGACGCCCCAAAGTTTTAATAAGCTTTTCTTTAAAAAAAAAAAAAAAAACATTATTAAAAATGAAAAAATCAAGAAATTTTGTTTTGTTTTTAAGAAAAAAAAGAAAAGCTTATTAAAAATTAGGGGCATCAGGCGATTAAAATTTGTAATTAATCGCATGACTGCACTAGTTAACTCACGATTAATCACAAATTTTATATCGGTTCTGAATGTACAAAAAAATTATATTCTAAAAATTCTAGGTTTTCATACTCTTGTTAACAAAAATGGGGGGGGGATTAACTTTTTGACATCTATAGCTGTCAATGGCAGTGAATGAGTTAATATTATGTTTGTGGAATATGAATTAAGCATCAAAATCCATTTGTTTTGATACTTTTCAGGGGCGGCCCATTTGCCACTTGCTGTTGACTAAAAATGACATCACAGTGCTTCAGGGCTCAGCTTTGTGAATGTCACATGACCAAGCCCAGACAACAGGTGAGTCGTGATGGTCGTTACCTGAGCTCTTAGGCGCTGTGATGACATTTTCAGTCGATAGCAAGTGGATGTACAAGACAAAATGGCTGCCCCGTGTTTCGACTATGAAACACATTTTTGTAAAAAAAAAAAAGTTTGATTAGACTTAAGGCACACCACCAAAGGAAAATATCACAGAAAAGTATATAAACTGAAATGATGATCTCGTCTCAATGAGCCTGTTTAGTTGAACACGGCGTTAATCTTGACAAGAAATGTTAATGTAGTTTTAGTTATAGTCTTTTGACTAAAATTGATTAAAGTTTTAGTCATCTGATTGTATTTTAGTTTTAATCCAATTTTAGTCGATGAAAAAAAGAGCAATTTTAGTCGATATTTTCCTTCAGCATACATTTCAACTTTTATACAGAAAATTATAACACACCTATATGTAAATGTAGTTTAACACGCAGGACACATTTAATACAACTATGTCTTTATTAATTGTTTCAATGAAACCTGTTGAACAGACAATAATATAACTTAGTTTTTGCCTAAAAAAGTGCATAATTGGCTTGAGATTAATTTTACAGTTGAATGAATGAGTGGTTCTTTTCTCCCACCCGCGTTTCATTCCTTCTGATTAGATCGTGTAAATTTACGTCACTGTGTTGTTTCCATTTTCGTTTTAGTCATTAACCAAATTGTCGGTCAATTTTAGTTACCGTCTCGTATCGTTCTATTTAAGTTTTCGTTTGATTTTCGTCTGAATTTTTTTTCTCTCGTGATGAAATTATCACTGGTTGAACACAAAGCTATTATTCTATTGCGTGAATGACAACAGGTGCGTACACAGGTTAATTGTAACCTTCTGCCACATAGTTTAAGAGCATGTCATTGTTCTTCCTGTCACTATATGTGGCTGACATAGATAGATGAACAAAGATGTATATTATTTGATGCAAATAAATGATTTTTTTTCAGACCAATTAGATGAAATTGGAGGATCTCTCATAGCACACTATTGTGGCAAAGCACTGTGATTAGGAATCACTGTTTTGAGCACTTCCATTGTTCCTAAACAACACTATTTGTACAGTTTATGCCCAAATTTTCCTCAGTAAGAAATGTTATTCTCTTGCTTAGTAGTTGTACTATAAAGCACTTAATAAACACAAGTAGAACGAATGTGAACGGCGGGTCTGTGACTGAGCAAACCTTTGCAAAATCCCAACTGTGAGCAGATAACCCCTCACGTGCTGCTCATGCATGCGTTTAATCATCGGCCAAACAGAAAAAGCAAAGTATCTGTGTTGTGTAAATCATCAGCCAGCACTCCAGCACATCAACTCGTTCGAATGTCTAACTACCTCCTCATCGCGGAAACAAGCTTGCTACTAATCAAAAGCGGAGGTCTACTGCTGCTTGCTGCCGCTATGCCTTGGCTCCTTCAGATCATAGCCATTAATCCTGTTACTGCAGCACCAAACCCCCCCCCCCCCCCCCCCGCCCCACACACACATGGACACACAACCTGCATACTCACCACAACATGGGAGAAGCAACATGCCCGCCACTCACTGCAGCAACTTGAGCACCGGATTCTGTAAATACAACCCGATGCTGGCAGCTTGTCTAACCCTCCTGCTTGCTTCCAGTGTCTTACCCCTGATGGAGGAGGGCAGTGCGCAGAAGCAGCAGTAGCAGCAGTAGCATCAGAAGCAGAAGCTCTGGATGTGTCTGTGTGTATGTGTGGCTTGAGAGAATCCGCCTCCGTCCAAGCAAGATGAACGCCCTCCCCCACCCCCCTCTATCCTTCTTCAGCAGCGGCCCAGTGGCCTCAAAGCAACAGGACAGCGTGGCGGCGCGGCTGGGAGCAAAACAAAGCGGCAGAACGGTAGCTTAAATGTCAAGTCGGACATTACGTAAGGAAATGCACCTGGGAGATAGCAGGCAGGCTCAAATGAATGCCACGTGAACGTATTATTCGTGTTATAATATTGGCGGCATGGCGATACATGTGGTTAGCATGTCTGCACCGTTGCTAACGAAAACAGCAGCACCTACACATCACATTCTCTCAGGTTGGGAGACTCGTCTTGTGAAAATGTTCAATAAATGTTATTCGGCGCATGTCTCCGGCAGCCGTGCGCACTCCCTTCCCCCGGCGAGGAATGACGAACATTAATTGCTGGAGGCCTCCCCATAGCGTTGTTAAAATGTATGTGATGATTAGTAATCAGTAGAGGAGTTATGATTAATCGATCAAGTTGTTATTATACAAATAAATAAATAACTGCACTTGTGATGTGCATTTGGCATATTTCCTAACCTTAATTAATTTTTTACATGACAAGAACGTTCCAATGTAACTTAAACCATCGACTGTGCAGTTGAAAAAGGTTTTTGAAGACGACTGTATGACCTGGTCCCTGACAACATGAGTTACAGTGGGGAAATACTACTAAATAATATATTTTTATTTTTATAATAATGTTTATTTGTAGGCTATAGGCCCTACATAATGCATACATTATACCAACACGTGTGTGTAACATTGTGTGCACTGTTTATAACTATCATTAAAATCTGTATGGTGCAGCCATATTTCAACAATAGTGATCGATTTCCTGCCAATTACCTCACATTTAAAGTGCATTTGAGATCCAAGAAGACAGAATCACGGCGAAATGGACTTAATCGATGACACCGCGGGTCTTTATGCATGAATGCTGCGATGAAGACAGTCGGCTTCGAAGGCATTCATCCACATCAGGCTTCACAAAGAAGCACACATACATCATAACACTCACCTGCTCTACCTGCGTGGTCCGGCCAGCGGCGAAGGGGGCAAACCACAGGAAAGTCTGCCGAGAACACTTTTGAATGTGATTTTTCAAACGGCTGAAAGGTATTTATGAATGGGAGCCCCTGCGTTTAAAACACGCCCACCGGCCAGTCAGAGACGCGGCGGGTGACGTCACCAGTGAGCTAAAGACAACTGGCTCGAGGGTTGACCATAGTATATACATTAGGTTTCTCGCCCACAGTTGTGTACATTTATAACGGCCAAATAATTTCCCCACTGGAATGCAGTATTATTTGCAAATATAACTACTAATAAATACTAAAGTTATTTAGCAAAGATCCTGAAAAAAATAATAATTCTGTGCTCACTGTGCCGTGTATACTGTTTCGAACAGTATTATGGCGCCATCTAGTTGTAAATCTGTCTGTCTGTTTGTCTGAACGCCGCAATTATTCGTGCATTCCAGATGGATGTGTAAGACTCGTGAATGGAGTTGCCAGAATAATGATCACATTATATGATGCAATACTCATATTAGCACTGGGAACACGATCTATCGATCTAGCTATCTAGTTATCCATCCATCCAAAGACAACATTAGCCATCAGCACTGTATTTCAAAAAGTATTAGGGCGCCATCTCCTGGCAAATTCATTCATTCAGCCAGCCAGCCAGCCAGCCACCTATCTATCTATCTATCTATCTATCTATCTATCTATCTATCTATCTATCTATCTATCTATCTATCCATCCATCCATCCATCCATCCATCCATCCATCCATCCATCCATCCATCCATCTATCTATCTATCTATCTATCTATCTATCTATCTATCTATCTATCTATCTATCTATCTATCTATCTATCTATCTATCCATCCATCCATCCATCCATCCATCCATCCATCTATCTATCTATCTATCTATCTATCTATCTATCTATCTATCTATCTATCTATCTATCTATCTATCTATCTATACTTCCGGTATGGCTCCTTTCTTTCCCGCCATAAAGACTACATTACCCATCAGCGTTGCGCCGCCGCAAAGCCTTGTGGGTGGGTTACCAACGTCCTTGTCCACCAAGCGCACACACGCAAGGGATTTTGGGGGTCTCTGTCATTCACTAGTACTTGAACCAAGTGAGAATTTTCCAACATGATGGCAGCAAGATTTCTCCGCCGTTCTCTTCCCGTGCTGAGGCAAGCGCGCTGCTACGCCGAGGCCGTCACCGGTACCCCGCAGATGTCCTTCACTTTCGCCTCTCCGAATCAGGTAGCCGCGGCGTTGGGAATGCTAGCTGGGCCTAGCTAGGCGTTAGCTGAACAACTTTGCTCAATATCCGCTTAAAATGCAATGTCAGAGTTTTTAAAATATCATTCAACAACGAATGCCAGTCTATTTTGCTTCCATGCACTCCAGTGCATTGTCCGAGTTTTTATTTATTTAATTATTACACAACTTGCAGTGCTATAAATATGTTAGCCTTTCCTTTCTAGTAAAGCTTGCTGTCATTCATTTATGCTTGACCTGCAATGTAAATTATTATAACCACGTTAACTCAAAATTATTTTTTGTGTGTATGACATACCTACTATTTCACTTGCTTTTTTAAACTACCTTGAAATTCTGTCTGGCTTTTGTCATGATAGCTCACTAACCTTGAGTTGCACTTAGTGGGCAGTGGACAAACATCTGCACCATCTGCCATAAGTGATATAGATGCCATCACTGAACTGGAATAATGCACACCCAATATGTAGTTTTATTGCAAATCATCTCTAAATGTACTCTAAAGCTACTATCTCAAACCACTGTATTATCTTTTGAAACTCATCCTACAACAATGCCATAAAAATAAATGGCTTACGGAAGATGACATTTTTGAAAAATGCCCTGGAAATGCAAGGATGCCGGCGTCTATGTTGCTGCTTCTATGATCCAATGTATTGTTTTATAATGCAATAATGCAAATATACTCACATTAAAAAACAACAACAATATGTTGCTAATGACTTTATTTTTAATTAGGCCTTCATTTTACCTTACGTTAGCTGTTAATAGCTGATCAGGTGTTTTCTTTATCTGCATCATTTTCAGATGTTTACTACTTACCCTGCTTTTACTGACGTGAAGCCCACACACGCCTGTTTGTAGGACCGGACTAGGGTTTCCAATATGGACAACTCCGTAATATTGATATCATATTTGCAGGTGTTCTTCAAAGAGGTCAGTGTGAAGCAGGTGGACGTACCCACACTCACCGGCGCGTTTGGTATCCTGCCCGCCCACGTGCCCACCTTGCAGGTGCTCCGGCCTGGCGTCGTCACGGTCTTCAACGACGATGGCTCAGCGGCTAAATACTTTGGTAAGGCGGGCATGGCGTAATAACAGCAAACTACACCTGAATATGCTGTTATAATGTTGTTATTGTTTTTTTCACCTCATTAATACATCCCCCCGATTTGTCTTATAGTGAGCAGTGGGTCCATAACTGTCAATGCTGATTCTTCAGTGCAGCTGTTAGCTGAGGAGGCCGTACCGCTGGACCAGCTGGACGCGGCTGTGAGTAAAAAAATAAATAAAATAAAATAAATAATCTAAAAAGACACATTGAGACCATGTTTATGTGCTATAACTATTTATAGTTTTTATCATATAATACCCAAATGTGCAAATCTTACTGATCAGTGTTGTATGGGGTTGTTACTGTTTTGTTAAAGCTATCCCGTGGAGGCTGCGGTGCACAAAGTGAATATAAAAATATCCGATTCGGGTGCAGCTGGTGACGACATTTTTGTGTATGTTTACTAGATGTAATAGTGGAGTGATTTCAGGGTAAACGGCAAGAGATTTTCGCCAAGTTCTAATGTGAAATCAGCTTGGAGAGGATGGAGGAATCACTTATTCCTGCTGTGCCCCCCACCTATGGGGGCATATATATAGTGTTTTACAATATTTTACCATAATTATAATTTAACACATACCTAATAGCAAAGCTTGTGGTGAAATTGTACAAGCTGTGCAGGTAACATGGTGCTTTCAGGGTACTTTAACAACGTCAGAGATTTGCACACTCACCGCACTGTTTGGTACATTAATTGTTTTTTTTTTATTAGATTATCATGCTTTTAAGATCAAGAGAAGCCACAATTGAAAACCCAATACATTTCAAATTTCAAATTTTTCAAGCTTTAAGGCGTTTGAGAGTTCAGCCTCAAATGTATGACAATTGTTCATCTACAAGCGCTAACTAAAAACTGTTGTCTGAAATGTGTTGACATGGTCTCCAGAAATTGTGCAGTTGAAGCTGTAGTCTTATGTGGATATAACTGCTTGTTTCCAGGAAAAAATAGAGCCCAGTGCAAGCAAGTCGATTTCTTTTATGGATTTGGTTTGTTTAAATGAGATTTGAAAGCTGGTATTTTCCTCATCCTCAAATGTTGAGGGTTTGATAATTACATGCGTTTACTCCGGCGAACCTCCCTGCAGGGACACGCTCTTTGACGGCAGAAAGCATTCTTTGAACCCGTGCAAGATTTTTAATTACCTCCCATCTCGATCCGCCGAGCCTTCGGTGACGACCCGTCAGGTCATCCTCGCAGTTGAACTTGACCGTTTAAATGTCAGGCTTGTTAATGCGCCACCGCACTCTCAATGTCGGCTCGTTTTTTGACCTTGGGCAACACGACTGTCAACTTGACTTTGAAAGACTAAATTAGTTAATTAATATATATATATATATATATATATATATATATATATATATTAAAACCCCCATCCATCCCCTTCTTGGAGTGTGCGGCAACAATGCGCATGAGGCCACGCTGCTAATAAGGAGGGAAAGGTCACTCACTGTTGAGTTATAGCAGATGTGTCAAATCCCCACTGGGAGACCTTTAACTTGCAGCCATGTTTGGCATTTCTACTTTCTAATCGCCACTGTGACAAATGGAGCTTTCAGAGCAAACGCGGCAGTTCAGATTTTTCTCCGGCCGACTTCCGTCATGAGTCGCCTTCCATCCGGTTCTGCTCTGTCTACTTTGGAAGGTGATTCGTTGTATGGATTTGACCGGTGTGAATGCCACCAAGGTTTGATTTTTTTTTTAAGGGTAGGTATTCTTTCATAGATGTTCCTGTTAAATACCGATGCGAATTAATGCAGATTTGTGTGAAGACACTATATGCTAGTAAGCGTCTTTGATCCCAAGTATCAATACGTAAGTGTAGAGTATACCCAGCTTAAGCCTTGATGGTCTCTGGTACCTGTGCGTTTGTTTGATTTCGTTGAACAATCATGGAATTGAAATCTCGTGTCCAAATTTGGAAATGCGCAATTGTTTGTTCATCTTTTCTCTATATTTACAACTGACCGTCCTTACTCCTCCACAGGCTGCCAGGGCCAACCTGGAGAAGGCCCAGGCTAACTTGGCCACTACATCTGACGAGGTGGCAAAGGCCGAGGTTCAAATCAGCATAGACGCCAACGAGGCCATCATCAAGGCGTTGGAGTAGCCCTCCCCCCGTGGTACGGCCCAACAGCGATTCAGTTGGATTTAAAACAAATATATACTGCACAAGCTGATTCACAATCACCAGCCACTTCATTTGGTATATCTTGCCAGACGTATGCAGTGGTACCTTGAGTTCAATCTGTTCTGTAACTGCGCTCGTAACTCAGTTTACTCGTATCTTAAATTGTGAGCGAGATGCTGGATGCTGGCTGGATGTTGTGTGGTCCGTTGCTGCCATCTAGCGGTGGTGTACCTAAATTTCCCCAAATTTTGCCTTGCAACACAAAGTGAAAAAGTTGGTGCATGTTCATACTTAGAGCTAAATGATAAAAAAAATCTATTAAGCTATATTTTCCCCCCTCAATATTGTGATTGTGATTTAATAAGTGATATTTTTTTAAAGTCCTTTTTGAGGTCCTCTTCCCATGTTTTTTTTTTTATACAGACACTGCAAATAATTTAATCTCTATTACCATAAACAAAATTTCCAATTTAGTATAAATAGATTATTTTGTTTTACAGGTTAGGCCTATGCTAAAATAAAAGTAAATGAATTCTTATGAAAATCTTTTAAGTCTTCACTATGGCAATTTCACAAAATTCATGTCAGTAAGTCATAAATCACCCTAACCAGGGGCAACACTAGGTTTCATGGAAATATATATTAAAAAAAAATATATATAAATATATATATATATACACACACACAGCACACAACCAATTCATTTAGGGAGGGCTTAAGAACATTGTAGGTAGGCTTGAGCCCCGTAAAATAGGTCCAACGACGTCATTGATCCTAACAATAATGCAAACAAATCTGTGGCGTTATCAGGTTAACTTTTCATGAAACAGTGACATGTAAACATGTGGCCTAATCTTCATCAGCACTGAACATATCTAGTCACGATGATCAACCAAAATGAGGCATGTCTTCTCACTGATGTCATGCTTCTCAGATTTTGACTGGGTAAATATAGCATAGCTGATTATGCGCAGTAGCGTTAGCCACGAAAATATACTTCACACTCTCATTAAGCCAATCGGCAGCATCAAAACCCGTGCCAGTCATACGTGCGTTTTCATCCTTCCAATGATCACTTTTGATGAGGGCTCAGCTCGGCATCAAAGTGTGAAGATCAGCGGTTCGCCGTGATGATGACCATTCGAAAAGCCTAATTGCAGTTAGTTACTGCCGTTTGCTCGGCTGATCTGCCCAGCGTGGTTACCCAATGACGTGCCTAGTGAGACATTTGACAGCTAATTAACAGTCACTTGACTTTTGTGTTTGTCACTACTCAGTGTTTACTTTCTTCCCTTGTATTTCCAGGTCATGCCAATTTTTTGGGTGGAACACACTTTCAACATCCCCAGCTGTCCTGTGGATTCCATGCTTGCTTTGTACAGTGGACGAAAAAACAAAATAAATTTATTTGGAATTATCCGGTGACCTTTGCCAACTTGATTTATTCAACTTCATCCTCCAACGCTTCTGGACTATTTCCCGTGCGGCCTCTTGGTGGCAGCAGATATCAGCTAAGTGGGAAGAAAGCCAGTACTGTTCTGTGTCAGATCATCTGATTATTATTTAACTGACCTTTTAAGTTATCCCTTCAAGCTAATAAAGCACCATTATAACCACTTTGAGATGAGATAACATGTTTGTTATGAGCGATGACCCCCCGAGCTTTGCTCATCAAGCTGGAAAAAGACGTCCATTAATGTGGTACGCCGGAACCTTCTCCTGTTTCATAACCAACTTGGAAGCGCCAGTTCATTCATTCACGTGCTGGATTCAAAGCAGGTTTTTTTTTTTTTCGAATGTCAAAACTCTCGAGGCCTTTAAACATGTTAGAGCGTGCAAAGAAAGCATTTTTATTTTTATTAACACCCAAACACTCTCGGAGGCCTAATGCGAGGGTTATGCTTCCCGCTTCCTTGTGAATCCATAAACACGATATTATTTTAAATCACAGCTGGACCTGCGGGCCGATGTCTCAGATCAGAAATAAAAATAACTAGCTCTTGGATCGACCGTTAGCAGGCTTTCATCAAAATGTTCAATCTGCTAGTGGGCATGAGGTAAACTTCACACAGCCTGGATGAAACACATGCATCACAAGCAGCTATTTCATGCCGTTTATAACGGGGGATATTGATTAGTGTATGTAGCAGTTTGCCTATTAAAGCAGGATTTTTAAAGAGGACATTATGGAAAATTGACTTTAAAGGGGAAGCTAAACCCCCCCCACCCCCCCCCTTCCCAATATTGACAATGTGTTCTATGCAGCCCTACTAGTCTAAATACAATATTCTGGTTAATATTGCGTTAATGGAACATGAGTTCAGTAGCAAAATCCAGCAGTTTTCATCAATATCAAAAGGCGGCCATTTTGCCAGTTGCTCAGGTCTCAGGTAACAACCAATCACAGCCCAGCTTCAGAGAACAGGTGAGCTGTGATTGGTCATTGCTTGAGCCCTGAGCAACTGTCATGTCATCTTCAGTCGACAACAAGTGGCAAAATGGCTGCCCCCTCAGATAGATAAAAACGGTGGGATTTTGCTTCATGACTCATATTCCCCCAAATGTAATATTTTTCAGAATGCTATGTTTAGACTAGCGAGGTCACATATAACACATTATTGTCAAGAAATGTTTATGGTTGACTTCCGCTTTTAAGATACTGTAAAGTACATTTTGAGATTTTGTTTCTAAATATACACGTGTGAAGATAATTACTGAGAATGTGATACTCAGTTATGTAGATAGCTAGCATTCCAGTTTTTCCATATTATTTGGGGGCGTGGCTAAAACGAGTTGCCCCTCCCCCATGCAGTATGCCTTTGCTTCAGCAGTTATCTGTAATTGCGACATGCAGTTAGCTATAGCTATGCCTACTTCCTTGAAAATGCATCTTTCCTTTGGATAGTCCACTGGCATGTCTGCTTTAGAGTGCCTCGTTGTCAACTGTGAGTCACAAAAACAAGGGGGGAAACAAAAGCCCGCTGTGGACATATAAAACAAATGTCTCCTTTCAAAGTATAATTTTAATTTTAATATAGTGACAACTTCCAATACATGTGTACTTTATTTTCTACGTAGTGGAGAGAACACCTTTTCCTCCCCCAAGCCACTGAAAATGAATTTCAGAGGCTCGAGTGGATGACATCAGCTGTTGTCAAGGCCACAAATGTCACCCTTCACACACATTTTCCCCTCAAGCCCCCCCAAAAAAAGGAACATTGTATAATGTCTGACAATTCCCAGCTAGGAAGCGGTAACAGTTAAATAGCATGACCATAACCCATTCTTGAACCCGGCTCATCTGTCATGCTCACGTGTTAAACTTCATCAGACCGTGTGACTCCAATCACTTTAATTATATGCGTAAGTCTTTTACAGTATAAGAACCTCTTGTTTGTGCAGATAACTCATGGGACACACTTAACATGCCCCGCCAATCGCCAGTGACATTTCACTCCTCGTGTTAAGGATCATTCATGCAGCCGACAGCACAGAAGAACTGTTTGTTTGCCCGCCACCGAGAACGAGACCCTCTAATTGGCCGGCGATTATGAAAGTTAAAAAAACAGGAAGGGAAGATTCATCCACAGATAACGTATTTTCAGCCAGTAGCCGAGGGCTTTTATTTAGGCCTACACTGGAAATAGGGCAGACAGTTCGGCATCTTATTTTTAGAATAGTATTAAACCACATTAGATATAGATAGCATCAATGAAATTGTTTCGTTTCTTTGTTGAAACATAAAAAAACATGAAATTTGGTCCGCATGTCTATCATGAGTGCACACACACACAAAAAGTCTTTATAAGATGCAGTGCTCGAAAAGACACAGGAAATCTACCATTTTAGTGAGAAGGAGCCATTTAAAAAAAAAAAAAAGGTTGGCCGTTTTCAGGCCTTCTACATTTTTTTTAGCTTCTTTACTAGATACAATTAGGTGACACTCAATTAGTCGTATTGACAACTTGGTTGGCTATCAATTTGTTAAAGGAAAAAATTGCAATGTGAATGCGAGTATACAGATGGTTTGAATACTGTACATAGAAAAACAGAAAGATGAGGATAAGCGGTTAAGAAAATGGATGGATGGATGGATGCCATTTTGATTTGAAGCATCCATTTTAGAGTCCTGGCCACTTCCGGGTCCACTACTGATAACACACCTGTGTTGCGACAGTTTTACCCTAGAACGCTTAACTTCTATTTACTTGATCTCCTATTGGAAATATTGATTTATAGACTGTAATGTAAAATATTACCATGGTCCCAAAAACGTATTTATATGTTTTTTTTTTTTTTTTTTTTATGCTAGAGCATACAGAAGGGTTTGATGCAGCCTCTGAACTGAAGGGATCACTTAAAGCAATGGTAGTTATTACAAAAACGGACAGCAGATGGTGGCAGCAGAGTATAAGAGATCAACCAAGGCCATGTTGCAAAAAAAAAAGCTCTTTAAACAGATTTGTGAAGAATGATGAAACTTAGCTATATTCTGATGCTAATTGCTGCAAAAGGGAAACAGATTGTTATTGTGGTCGGACCAAACAATAATAGTATTGTTTTGGTGCCATCTAGTGGCACCTTGGCACCAAAGAACTATTGAAATGAGTTGAGGAGCTTGATTTAAGATATTCCTTTGCCACCATCCTGTGGCATCTATTGGTATTACCGAAGATTAACTTCTTTCAACACATTTTTATTTTTTTTCAAGCAACCTGTTTACCCTTGAACGGATCACTTCTAACTACTGTACATTATTTCCTGGGAAATATTGCTTTGCAAATTCAAACGTATTTGTCATTATGTTTTACTATTAGCAGTGCTTAACTTCTCACACCTTTAAGTGCTACTTTAAAATGGCCTGTATGTACAGTTAATAAACATTTTTATGTAAACATTTAATGATGACAACTGTTGGAATGGATCATTTCTATTTCCATTACTTCCTGAGAAATGTCAGAGCCACACAGACACCTACACACTTAGCTCCAAAAAAATACTTTCTTTACTCAATAAACATGGTCAAGCACGGCTAAGTGCGTATAAAGGTGCAAAACGAGGCATCGGCGGCAGGTACAAGAGGATGAGAGGCGTCCGGAGAGCAGTCTGATTGGAGTTGCGACCTTTTGTTGGAGACTTTGTTGCAGACTCTCTCCGTCAGCTGTCAGCTCCTTGCGTGCAGCCTGGCAGTGGGAGGGGGGCCGTGACACCAGCCTCCCACCACTCTGCCCTCTCATGTGCCATCCATCCCTCCGTTCGCACCCCCCGCGTAACACAAACAACCCACCCACCCGTCCAAACGCGCATCCAGACACTTGCCTCCACACAGCGTGTTCCAGCCAGGTAGCAGTGCTGCAAATAGCAAAAGTGTGGGCATTTGGGGGAGAAAATGGCAAAGCCTGCTGCGAAAAGGTAGAGATAATCCTTTTTTTTTTTCTTCCCAGGCGCGCAGGTACCATTACCAGGGCGTCAAAATCACAGATGCCGTGGTCACAATCACGTCGGCCGCCTCCACTGTGTCGCTTTCATGCATTTTACATAGGTTGCCGTTTGCGGCGTATTGTCTGGTTCAACCTCGTTCACACCCGCTTAACGCCACAACAATGTAGCGTGTTCTGCCACCTCTCTGCAAGCAGCCTTGGCACTCAGTTGTATAGTTTATACAAGTGCTAAAAACAACAACAACATACAAACACATTTGGTTTCTATGGAGAATACGAATTTGTGGTCGCTATGTAGGTACAATGTGCAACGAAATGCTAATTTCTGGCAGCGAATGCTAATTTATGGCCACAAAATATTCAAAATTGCTATAACGTACACACTGAATAGGTGCAACATAAGATAAACAAACCAATTGTGACTAGAAATAATACAAATCTATGACAAAATAAGGAGTCAGGCGATTACATTTTTTTAATCGCAATTAATCGCAAACTTTATAGCTGTTCTAAATGTACAATAATTTTTTTTCTTAGTTTTTTTTTTCTTCTTTTTTTTTTCTTCTGGAGAGCTCAGTATTGTTCATTTGGTAATTTTACCGATTTGACATGTCATCATCATTGCTCTCCTTTTTTTTATTATATATATATATATATTTTTAATATATATATATATATTTAATTTTTTTTGTATGTGGGTGATTATGTGTACGTGTGTGCGTGCGTGCGTGCGAGTGAGTGTGTATTCATTAGTTCACCTAAAACCTATTGGAAAAAAATAAATAAAAATTTCTTAGTTTTCATAATATTGTTAACATAAAAGTAGAAAAAATGTTAAACTAATAGAAATATGGCTGCATATTTTTGTAATTGATACAGTGATTTCATAATAATTTATCAAATTTAGTGAAAATTAAAAAGATGCACTGGACTGTAAAAAACGAGTGTGATATTGATTTGCATTGTGGTCATTTTTCTGCCACTAGATAGCATAATTGTATTTGTAAGACGTTGCTGACAGCTCAGTGCATTTTTCGTTTCATATTAAGAGCTATCTAATCTTTAACATGAAGTAACTTGTGAAATTCTGCACATTTTTAAAATTATAAAATACAACTTGACCCCAGTCTCCACAAATATATGCATTATTATTAAATTTACTACTGCAAAATTTTGACGTAGACGCATCTGCTGTGTTGCAACTGGAATTCCCCCAGTAGAGGTTTTCCAATTAATTGCGCGTTAAAAATTTTTTTGTAGAGTTAAAGGAACTTTAAAATAACTCAAAATTAACGCACTTTTTGACACCACTAGAAAATAAATTAAAACGTGTACAAAATACTAATTTGTGCCTATAAAATAAGTATAATGTACAAACAAAATAAAACAAATTCTAGCCATGAATGCTAATTTATGGTGACAAAAAATTATAGAGTGTGTTCCAAATACTAAATTGTGAACACAAAATAGATAGCACGTGCACAAAATAGTAATTATTGGCCACAAAATATCTGTCATGTGCACATGAAATAAGTACAGCATTAGGTATAACGTGCACAAAATACTTTGACGACATAATAATTATAATGTGTGCACAAAATACAAATTCATGACAACAAAATAATTGTGTGCACAAAATATTTATTTATGGCCATGAAACAGGTATAACATGCGCACAAAAAAAATTATCGACAAAATAATTATAACGAGTGCACAAAATTCTATTTTGTGGCTGAGAAAAAGGTATAACATGCGCAAAATACTCATTTATCATTTTAACATGAACACAAAACGGTAATTTACTGCCACAATAATTATAACGGGTGCGCAAAATAGTAATTTATGGTGATGAAATAATTATAAGGTATGCGCGAAATAATAGTTTGATTCATAGAGTCTTACTTATGCCCTTTAATATGCCTTGATCATCTCATGTCAACATCAGTAAGATTTTGATTCGATTTTTTGCGTGTCTGCGCACAATGTGGAATATCTGTCTTTCCCTGTAGCTGCTGACAAAGGAGATTGTACTTGTTTGGTATTCCAAGTGGGGGGTGTCACATGCTTTAGGCTTTTAAGAAGTTCATCAGCAGGGCGGGACCCAACTTGTACATGATTGTGTGTGTGAGAAAAGTCAGATATCGTACCAGCAAGATGAGGTTTTAGATAGGAGTGCCGTGGTTTACAGTAATAGAAAGCAAAACCACACACACACCATGCATACTGATGCTTGTCTTTGATCGTTCCTACGGATCTCCGATTATATTTAGCTCGAGGCTGGCGAACAGGTTCGCTCCAAGCTTCGGCTTTACACGCCCGATGCTCACCAAATGTCCCACCTGTGCGTCACAGGTTGACGTCACCGTGCGCCCTGCCAGAGCTTGCGTTAGGCCACCTGAGCCCACAGCTGGCAGCCCAACGCCGAATTGCGCTAATCCTGGCACGGGACGCTCGAGTCTTCCCAAACAAGGCAGCACACGTCTGATGGCTTCCCGTCGTTAAGTCATGGCTTGGACGACTGCCATTTTCCTGTTGCAGTCATTGCACCGGTTTTGTGCCCTCGCCCGAAGTTGTTGTGTTACATTTTCTCTCTTTTCTTGTCAGTCATAATCTAAGCTGTGCTAAAATTAGTTGTATTTATACAGCGGTTCAGATATAGAAACATTTCTTCATATAATAATGGAAATAGAAATATAGTTGACCCTTGATTTTGACGGAGCAAAAGGGACCAGGCAAAAATCTGCATATAATTGACGGTCATATTATATATATATATATATATATATATATATATATCCATCCATCCATTTTCTTGACCGCTTTTCCTCACAAGGGTTGCGGGGGTGCTGGAGCCTATCCCAGCTGGCTTCGGGCAGTAGGCGGGGTACACCCTGAACTGGTTGCCAGCCAATCGCAGGGCACACAGAGACGAACAATCATACTCACGATCACACCTATGGACAATTTGGAGTGTTCAATTAACCTGCCATGCATGTCTTTGGAATGTGGGAGGAAACCGGAGTACCCGGAGAAAACCCACGCAAGCACGGGGAGAACATGCAAACTCCACCCAGGAAGGCCGAAGCCCGGGCAAAATTGCCGTGCCATGCAGGCAGGATTTACGCCAATCACAGAAATGGAGAACTTAACTTTAACACAGAAAGCATTGTGTGTTTTTGAAAGTCTTAATTGTGTGTCTAAAAGTGACACAAAAGAAATACTTGGCACACGATATGCAAACAGAGCCAATTCTCTGAAGCTGATTTTGAAAATAACTTCCTGTTGGGAAAATGGTAACAAAAGGATTATCCGGGTTGCAAATTTGCTTGGTAATTTTTTCATTTATTTATTTATATGTAATTTTCGATATGGATTGGAGCAAAAGAAATGAGTATAAAACAAGGGTATTTATTGGAGTAGTTCGGGCTGTTCATTTGGTTAAAAATGCCCCCCCCCCCCACACACACACACACTCTCAAGTATTATGCCAAAAACTCACTGCCTAAGTACAGTTCAGTTAAGTTATTACATTCATTTTTAAGAACTGTTTGTTTTGCTAACAAAATATATATGGTATTTTTTTTTATTGACCGTTTATGTTTATGTTAGTTGAATCATTTAGTTAGTAAAAAAAAAAAAAAAAAAGTTTTCTCAAGAAATACACTCAAACAAATAGGTTATGATTAGTTTTATGCTTTTCCCGGAAATTTTCATTTTGTTTCCGTCGGTTTCCTGCTGCCAAGTTAAATAATGATGTTGCCAGTTGCCAAAACAAGAAGTTGATCCGTCTGGGCATGAGCGCACCCTCACATTCGCGCATAGGCCTACACATATACACGCACGCACACAAAAGTTCACTCAATTGTTTGTTGATCTCTTAATTGCACAGTAAGCATGTGATGTCACCGCTGCAGGCTTGTTTTGTTGTTTTGCGCTTTCACACGCTTCAACCACAACATACCGAAAGCAGAAGTGTTGTGGCATAAATAGTTGGTCTTACCATCAGTGTACCTCTAAATTTGCTTTGGCAGTATTAAAAGCACATTTTTATTGGCCAAAAACTTCTCAAAATTTCTGTGGTGGTGTAACTTCCTGAAAAGGTCCTAAAAAATGATTTTCCTTTAATTCAAATAAAGGTAATAGAAACATTTTCAATAAAGGTTTTTTTTTTTTTTCCCAGGGAAGTCACTGATAGTTATGTTGAAGTTATGTACAACTGAACTGTACTGAGAAAAAAATGTCTAAAAGTTACTGTAACATTATGCATCATTTAAACTTTTAATTAAGTAATTCTGTCGCTTTCCACTAGGTGTCCACGTACCACTAGCTCGCCACAAACCACACTTTGACATTGACTGATTTCAGGCGTAAAAGCCATTCGCAAACTCCATAAGTGGAATAGCACTTAAAGCAAATAGCAAAAATAGCATTTGCTGATAGCCACTTGATTATATTATTATTCTTTCAAACTTTCAAGCCTCAATGAGTGGACATTATTTATGCATACTTCCCTTTAGGTGGCAGGTGCTAATGTGCTCCCCTTTGACCTTCAACAGTCCAGCTTATCCCTCAGCGCCGGGTGAAGCTATCTGTGAAAGGTCACCCTCGAATCCAAGCTCGCATTTTTCCGCCATGCTGCTGCTAGCTTACTGTTGTACGGTGGAACCTCCAGAGTGTAGCAACGTGTGGACTTCAAAGAACCTGGGAAAATAAAGCACAAAAGAAAAAAAAAAAAGAAACCTTGTAAGTACAAACACTCTCATGTGAGTATCTAATGGATGAACTTTAAAGTGACATGATAACCACGGACAGAAAATTTAACTTCTGTGCCAGAGGGAAGGGTCGGTCCTATGCCAATTATTAGATTTCAATTGCATGCTCAAATTAATTCTATCGACATAAATACACCATCAAAATTCCTACTAGCTTAAGTGGCAGCTGGCGGCCATGTTATTTGTTACGTTTGTCTGGAATGCATTGATCTTAGACCTTGTACATGTTCATGTTAATAAATTAGAATATCATTGAGAACTTGATACATTCCAGCAGTTAAATACAAAAAGTGAAACATTACGTTGGTTTGCTAACACAATGTAAGATATTTAATTAATATGCTTTTTTTTTTTTTTTATGTAGCCTTGGTGAAATCAATCAAAATGATTTTCAACATAAACATTTTTAGCAAGCGTATGCTAACATATACGCGCTTACATTCCAGGCTACTGTTAATTACAGCAAATAAATATGGTTGCCCCCAGGTGACAGCATCTGTGTCTTTCCAAGGCTGAGTCATTTTTATAGGCAGTCAGGAATGTTAAAATGTCGATTAAAACTGTGTTAATTGTACTTTGTTTGGCTAACGACCAGCCCAGGTTGTGCCTCGCATCTGGCACGAAATTTAAAAATCTTGAAATGAGAACAACTTGTAAGTCAACCAGCATCACGGAACAGATTGTGGTTAACTTTGGGGATTTTCTCTTCAATTTAAGATAACTATTTGCGTGTCTCTCGGAATGAGAACTTAAAAATGGGCATTTCCTTCTACTGGGGGATTCCTGCTTCTGACACACCCTCTTCAAAGAGCAAAATTCTAAAAACGGGTTATACATATAAGTCCAAGAGCAAAATTTCAAGGATGGGTTATTTAAGCGAGTGGAGTGTGATACTAGTGGTTAGCCTTTTAACAGTAGGCTACATGAAGGAATCACTGTATTTAACTTTTATAAATTGCGAGATTTGAACGTAGCTTCACATCACTAATCCCTCCTCCTATTTCAAGTTTCTGACCAAAAGCAAGTTAATTCTCAAATTCACAGAGAATGCATATTTAGCTTCAACAAAACAACAGCGCTAGCAAAACTAAGCTAGCATTGGTACTAGTGCTTAGCCTTTTAACAGTAGGCTACATGAAGGAATCACTGTATTTAACTTTTATAAATTGCGAGATTTGAACGTAGCTTCACATCACTAATCCCTCCTCCTAATTCAAGTTTCTGACCAAAGCAAGTTAATTCTCAAATACACAGAGAATGCATATTTAGCTTCAACAAAAGAACAGCGCTAGCAAAACTAAGCTAGCATTGGTACTAGTGGTTAGCCTTTTAACAGTAGGCTACATGAAGGAATCACTGTATTTAACTTTTATAAATTGCGAGATTTGAACGTAGCTTCACATCACTAATCCCTCCTCCTATTTCAAGTTTCTGACCAAAGCAAGTTAATTCTCAAATTCACAGAGAATGCATATTTAGCTTCAACAAAAGAACAGCGCTAGCATTGGTACTAGTGGTTAGCCTTTTAACAGTAGGCTACATGAAGGAATCACTGTATTTAACTTTTATAAATTGCAAGATTTGAACGTAGCTTCGCTTCACTAATCTCTCCTCCTAATTCAAGTTTCTGACCAAAGCAAGTTAATTCTCAAATTCACAGAGAATGCATATTTAGCTTGAACAAAAGAACAGCGCTAGCAAAACTAAGCTAGCATTAGCACTGTAAAAAAAAAAGAAAAAAAAAAGAGCCCTGCTATGTTGTTAGCATGACTTCTTTGTAGCACAAATTGTTATCGGCTTTATTTTTTGGAGTGTATAACCAATAAATTCTAATCTGTCTCTAGTGCGCTACTGTATTCTATGTTGGTAATGATGGTTGTAGATGTAGTAGAAAAGTTGGGCAACCACTGATTTAGGATGCCGACACCCCAAATTCAACTTTGCCCCTCTTACACTGCAATAGTTTTGTAACATCAAACAATAGCCCTCTGTGTTATTGATGACATTTCGTGTCTGTTGCTCGGGTTCAGAGCGGGCCAGACATCTTCTGAATGCCGCCACTGACAGATTACGCGCTGCGAGCCCTGAGAGGTGGGATTGTTCCATTACTCCAAATAGAAAGCCAATGTGCGACACTGAAAAGGTCAGAGAGTCTGATAGAGAGGCACGCATTACATGTGGTAACTATGTAAGGTCATAATATTGAATGATAAAAAAAGGCAGCGTGCGTGTATCGCGCTCAGAGCTTCTGCATGCTAACATTTGCTAACTAGCGTAATAGTCGGGGTCGTAGTGAATGTCATGGCGGTGCTGAAGGAAAAGGTCAGTGGGCCAGAGATATCATGGTCAATACATCATAGCATGCTTGGCGAGCAACTGAAGCTTTGGTACACACATGCTGATATTTGTGCATAATTTGAGCTTTTTCGACCCGTTTCAATTCAACCGCAATGCTTCTGATAGGTCGGAAGAGTTGGGAAAATGTGCAATTTTGGTAGATTTTGGAAAGGAATAAACTCAATTAGCAGGTAGCATTAATCTAATACACTTCATTTGTTTTGGTGGGCCACATAAAGTGATGCTGTATTTTATGAAGAGCCTGAAAGATACTTTTTTTTTTTCTTTTTTCCAAAAGGAAGTTAATTGATCCTTCATGCTGCATTGCAGGAAACAAGGAAACTTTATGCCTCCTATTAGGAGAAGTGCAACTTGTTTTGGAATTTTGCTTGTGGCAGTCATCAGCTAAGTTTTTATTTTTTATTTTTTGGACATGACCGGAATGCTTTGAAGTTGAACTTTTCACATTTTCTTTTTCCAAGATGTCTTGGTTGCATCATAAGCCAATTATCTTCTGATTGCTTCTGGAAATCCCTGTTTTGTAATGGAAATTTACCAGAGCTTGCTGGTACGTATGATCAAAGACGAACGTCTTTGGATGTTGTGAAGCAGTATGTGGCTCAGTGCCTGAGATTATTTTTTAAGGCATTGTTCTGAGTAAACAATTGTTTGTTGTTGTTAGTGGCTCAGTGTTTTGTATAATCAGTAAAGTTCCAGTGTTAGGCACAGGATATAATTTTTGCTCTGTAATTAATTAATTTATTTATTTTACATTAGATTAAAGGTTGTTATTACACATGCCAAAGTGTACAATAGTTTTTTTTCCCCCCTTGGAGAGGTACTGATAATGGATTACGTCGTGAATACATTAAATAAATGCTTATTGAAAATAAATCCAGTATGCTCTGAGATCTGCAGATTGATAGAACCCAGAGTTTAAAGCAAACATGGTGAATCAGCATTTATCTGTTATGCTGCACACAAACAGAATAAACTGTTAAAAGTCAAAACCAAGTGTGAAAAGCTTTTAAATCTAGGTTTAAAAAATATGCGCTTGAAGCATTTCCAAAAGCATCTTGTTCTTGTGCTGTATTTTCCCCCCCAGAAATTTTGGTAACCCACTTTTCATTTCTTTACTTTGCTTTTAAATTTCTTAAAGGGAAAGTCAACCCCTCAAAAAATTCTTGACAATATGTTCTATGCAGCCCCACTAGTCTATATACTGTATTTTGATTAATGTTGCATTAGTGGAATGTGAGTTAAGCAGCAAAATCCAGCAGTTTTTATCAATATAAGATGGCGGCCATTTTTCCACTTGCTGTCGAGTGAAAATGACATCGCAGTTGCTCAGGTCTCAGGTAACAACCAATCACAGCTCAGTTTCAGAAAACAGGTGAGCTGTGATTGGTCATTGCCTGAGCCCTGAGCAACTGTGATGTCATCTTAAGTCAACAGCAAGTGGCAAAATGGCTGCCCACTGAGATGGATAAAAATGGCTGGATTTTGCTGCATAGCTCATATTTCACAAATGTAATATTAATCAGAATGTCACGTTTCAACTAGTGAGGTATAACAAAATATTGCCGAGAAATGTTTAAGGTTGATTTCCCCTTTAAATTACTTTGTTTGTAAAATGTGTTGCACCATAAAAATAAAGCTGCCTTGCTTTATGATTGGCTAGCGACCAGTCATGGTGTACACCTCTCCGCTCCAGTTTACCCATAGCCCTCGTGAGGACAATAACATGGGATGAATGGATGAAAATTCAACTTTGAACATGAATGACATGGAAGCATGAACTCTAGTTGTGACTCACTTTTGTTGCGCGCTATTCCGCCCATACGTAGTAAATATTTAACTACGCCTCATCGCTGGCATTCTGTTTACACTCTGAGCCTTTCTCGGAAGCGGCGGCGGATTTTCTCCAGGCGTGCTTTGGCTGTTATTGCCGTCATATTTCCACTAGTTGAGAGTACACTGACCTCTCGTTCAAGCACAACAACAGCGGGGAGGGGGGGACGGGGGGGAGCAAGGAATGGATGACGTCACCAATTGGGGCTATTTTGGGAATAGGGACGAGGGCGTCCCCCTTAAACTCCTCCCAAGCGAGGGTGAAAGGGGCTGATGTGCAAACTCTCCATGTTGACCTTCTGGAGAGGGGCTGCGGGGGTCTGTTTGGAAAAGTAGGGGGGGGGGTTGAGAGAGAGAGAGAGAGAAAAAAAACCCCTCATTAGGCAAAAAGTGACGAGAGAGTTATAAAAGAGACGAGGAGGGCCGGCCAAGATAGAATTAGCCTGCAGCTTCGGCTACCCCGATGGAGGAGGATTAGTGGGCAGGGATTGTGTGTGTGCGTGTGCGTGTTTTCAACTGCGTGGGAGGAAAAGGAGGAGGAGGAAGGCGATTTGGCAATTCCTAAATTTGCTTCTTGCACCAACAAAGGAAATGCCTGCATCTGGTGTTCATCACTGTTTACTGTACACACACACACACACACACGCACAAAATGTCCTCAATGTGCAATGTAAAGAAAAGTACAAAGTCTGAAATGTACTTAAGTAATAATTAAATTTTTACTGTCAGCGTAATGCAATAACTGTTTTCATAACTGCTTACTAAACCTTTTGTCTTATTAATTCAAAAAAAAGTTTGCAAAATTCTGACAGGATATTCATGACTGAACACGCATGTCGGCTACTATAGTTTATAGTGTTGTACTTTCAAAAACATAATTAACGTAATTACATAAATATTAAAAGGAACCCTGACTGTCATGACAAGTTTGCTCTATTTATTTGGTTGTTACTAACATGAGATTCATTTCCCCAAAATCATTTCCAGTTTAATACATTTTGTAGAAACTTCATTTGGACGTACGCCATTGTTATTTACGCATTTAGTGCGTAGTGACGTAAATTAGGGGTGTGCCAAAAAATCGATTCTCATTTAGTATGATTCAGAATTGATTCTAAATGTCCCAAAATCGATTTTATTTAAATTATTTTATACTGTCTTCCCTTTGTTTGTGTGTGCCTTTATTGGGAGCGCCGTTCATGTTGTACCCGATTTGGCCACTTAGGGGCAGTGTGGTTCTGCACGGTCTGATACACTGGTGTACAAGTTGTAGCCACATTAGAGAGTAGAAGGAAAAAGTCACGATAAAGTTATTCCAATAAAAGTTGTTTTTTTGCAGCGTAGAGCCGTTGTTTTGAGTGATAAAAATGCCGCGAGTAGAGCACTAATTAGCATTAGCGAGTCAAACTAGAGTAGATCATTCCGATCTATAAGTTGAAGCAAAAATCACTGTCAATCAAATCATTTTGAATCAAAAATCGCCCCCAATCGAAAATCGATTCTGAATCGAATCGCACACCCCAAAAAATCGGAATCGAATCAAATCATGAGACATTCAAAGATTCCCACCCGTACATCGTACATCTAAATAAAGTTTTTACAAAACGTATTGAACTGGAAATGATCTTTGAAAAATGAATCTCATACTTATGTTAGTAACAACCAAATAAATAATGTGGGGAAAAAAGTCATTATAGTCGGGTTTCCTTTTAAGTAAAATATGTATATTTTCCACTACTGCCGTGATTTCTTCTGTTTTCTATTAGTTGCGCGTGCGTCTCCCCTCCTCCCTCGCACACACTTCTACACAGGCTGACCCCAAAGAGCACCATCACCACTCGACTGAATGTCGGCGCTCTTTGTTTTGCCACAACTAATGTGCAAGACGTCCATTGCCAAAATCCACCTACCCAAACTCCCACTCTCCGCTCACTTTCTCCCCTTCACTTTCGTATCCGCTTTGTTGTCTTTCACTCACTCCACGCCGACACCTAACCTCTGCCTGACCACAACGTCCTCGGGCGCTGCGCCACTGGCTGTCAAAATAAACAAGCCGGCCTCTATAAAGGTTGTCGTTGCGTCCCGGTGGGTGGATTACATTAGCTCATTTAGCACAAGTTCCAGCAGCAATCGGCGATTAGCGAGTTTGTGGGGGCGTTTGGTCGACGCCGTTTGGATTTTTGCGTAGTACGGGCACAATTTGGCAAATTTAATATTTTTTCACAAATCTATACTTTTGGTCAGTTCACACATGTGGGTGTTATTTTTTTGTTTTACAGGTATCTGTACTTGTACTCAAGTACAGATTGTGAGTAATTCCACAATGATTCATGCAAGCACGGTGACACACAAGTGACAAGATTAGCATAATATGGAGTAGCAGTGTCAAATCTTCTTGTTACAAACGTGATAGGCTGAGCCATAACAGAACATTGTATTCTCACAGCGATGACGCCTCACTGTGTTACTACACGCAAGCCGTGCTGACAATTCTTTGATTTGCTTTCATATGACTTGAGTTTGACGTTTTTAGCAAAAAAAAAAACGCTGCATGGAAGGAGGAGGCCCCCGAGGGAGTGTTTTCTCGTGGGAATTTAGGCGGAAATCGCTGAAACAGTTGCAATCTGTACAGGTGAATGTCATTAAATTACAACGTTGAAGAATATTGTGGAAGGCTGTATTTATTATTATATTATAGATATATAGACTTTTTGTATGATTTCTTACAAAAAATGTTCAAGTTACCAAACAAATCATGGTCGGTTTTCACCATATTTCAGTGTAAGACTTTTCTGATGAAATTTACATTTTCAAGTACTCGGTCAAGGTCTATTTTTGCAATATTAGACGGTAAGACTTTTCGGATGAAAGTAAGAAAATATTCTACAAATCAAGGACAATTTTTGTCATCTTTTGGTGTGAGATTTTTGGTATGAAATCTTACAAAAAAATTTAAGTTGACATACAAAGTAAGGTACATTTTTGCCCCATTAGAGTACAAGAATTGGGTTCAGGGTGTACCCCGCCAACTGCCCAAAGTGTTAATAGACTGTGAGACTAATTTTACCAAATTTATAAAAGTAACCAAAGAAATCAAGGTAAATTTTCACATAATTAGAAAACAAGACTTTTTGGACAAAATCTTACCAAATTTAAAAAGTAACCAAAGAAATCAAGGTACATTTTCACATAATTAGAAAACAAGACTTTTTGGACAAAATCTTACCAAATTTTAAAAGTAACCAAAGAAATCAGAGTAAATTTTCACATAATAAGAAAACAAGACTTTTTGGACAAAATCTTACCAAATTTTAAAAGTAACCAAAGAAATCAGAGTAAATTTTCACATAATAAGAAAACAAGACTTTTGGGACAAAATCTTACCAAATTTAAAACGTAACCAAATAAATCAAGGTACATTTTCACATAATTAGAAAACAAGACTTTTTGGACAAAATCTTACCAAATTTTAAAAGTAACCAAAGAAATCAGAGTAAATTTTCACATAATAAGAAAACAAGACTTTTGGGACAAAATCTTACCAAATTTAAAACGTAACCAAATAAATCAAGGTACATTTTCACATAATTAGAAAACAAGACTTTTTGGACAAAATCTTACCAAATTTTAAAAATAACCAAAGAAATCAGAGTAAATTTTCACATAATAAGAAAACAAGACTTTTGGGACAAAATCTTACCAAATTTAAAACGTAACCAAATAAATCAAGGTACATTTTCACATAATACGGAAACAAGACTTTTTGGACAAAATCTTACCAAATTTTAAAAGTAACCAAAGAAATCAAGGCAAATTTTCACATAATTAGAAAACAAGACTTTTTGGACAAAATCTTACCAAATTTTAAAAGTAACCAAATAAATCAGAGTAAATTTTCACATAATTAGAAAACAAGACTTTTTGGACAAAATCTTACCAAATTTTAAAAGTAACCAAAGAAATCAAGGTACATTTTCACATAATTAGAAAACAAGACTTTTTGGACAAAATCTTACCAAATTTTAAAAATAACCAAAGAAATCAGAGTAAATTTTCACATAATAAGAAAACAAGACTTTTGGGACAAAATCTTACCAAATTTAAAACGTAACCAAATAAATCAAGGTACATTTTCACATAATTAGGAAACAAGACTTTTTGGACAAAATCTTACCAAATTTTAAAAGTAACCAAAGAAATCAAGGCAAATTTTCACATAATTAGAAAACAGGACTTTTTGGACAAAATCTTACCAAATTTAAAAAGTAACCAAAGAAATCAAGGTAAATTTTCACATAATTAGAAAACAGGACTTTTTGGACAAAATCTTACCAAATTTAAAAAGTAACCAAAGAAATCAAGGTAAATTTTCACATAATTAGAAAACAGGACTTTTTGGACAAAATCTTACCAAATTTAAAAAGTAACCAAAGAAATCAAGGCAAATTTTCACATAATTAGAAAACAAGACTTTTTGGACAAAATCTTACCAAATTTTAAAAGTAACCAAATAAATCAGAGTAAATTTTCACATAATTAGAAAACAAGACTTTTTGGACAAAATCTTACCAAATTTAAAACGTAACCAAATAAATCAAGGTACATTTTCACATAATTAGGAAACAAGACTTTTTGGACAAAATCTTACCAAATTTAAAAAGTAACCAAAGAAATCAAGGTAAATTTTCACATAATTAGAAAACAGGACTTTTTGGACAAAATCTTACCAAATTTAAAAAGTAACCAAAGAAATCAAGGTACATTTTCACATAATTAGAAAACAAGACTTTTTGGACAAAATCTTACCAAATTTTAAAAGTAACCAAAGAAATCAGAGTAAATTTTCACATAATAAGAAAACAAGACTTTTTAGACAAAATCTTACCAAATTTAAAAAGTAACCAAAGAAATCAAGGCAAATTTTCACATAATTAGAAAACAAGACTTTTTGGACAAAATCTTACCAAATTTAAAACGTAACCAAATAAATCAAGGTACATTTTCATATTATTAGACTGCAAGACTTTTTGAACAAAATCTTACAAACTTTCAAGTAATCAAAAACAAACAAGCGTGATTATTTTTTGAAAAGAGTACGCTAAGGGGTGTGACAACAAGCTCTTTGAAAGTCATCACTTTTAGTCAGTGAATGACTAATTGCATTGCATCACTTATCGTATGACATAGTAAAGTATTTCTCTTAGGATAGACTAGAAATGAATGACTGAAATGTATTTATTAGAGGTAGGGTACATATAGGACTGCTGTTTTTTTTTTTGGGGGGGGGGCAGCTTTTGAAGTCTGTCACCATTTTACTGTACTCAGTTCAGTTGGGTACACAAGTTTCCATTTAAAAATATCCCAAACTGACAGTGCCACACATGGTTTGTTTGGGTGTGCCCATTCAAAGACATATGGTGAAAGAATCACTCTTCCTGTGCTCATTTGCAAAAAATGTTGCGTGGTATTATTTCCTTTCTTCAAACGCTTGAATGAATGACTAATCGAAATGTCCCCGGCAGATGTGTGAAAGAGAAGAGAGAGTCACCACCCATCCTCACCTGCGACTGAACCTTAATTGAGTCACTGATTAGAGCCGTGTCCGTATCGCATGTCAAGACACGATGCATTGAAAGCGTCATGCGCGCAGATTGTTGACTCGACGTTGGAATGTCGTGACGAAAAGCCATGAATGGATTGACACACGGGAACAAAATAGACATCGCGTTCCTCATCAGTTCCTCCAAAAAAACGGTCACATGCGGAGGAGTTGAGCCATATCACAGTGAGCTTTATTGTGAAATATTTTTGGCCCATGTCCAGCGTTTTCACATTGGCGCCGTTCGGGCTGCAATGTTTCTTCCTGAAATCAGCTGAATCATACATTTCATAATATATCATTTTCATGTGCGTCAAGAATGAAAGATCGTCACATTGGAGTAATAGAGGAAATGGCGGTTATATGAGTTGAATGAACCCTCGCCTATATTCACAACTATTCACTTAAAAGTTTGTAGGATTTTTTTCCCTACTTCAGTCGACAACGATGTCAAAGTTAAAGCATAAACACATTGATTAATCACAAAAGATGATCATATTAATCATGCATTAACTCAGATTAATTGCACTATTAATTTGGACCGCAGATGATCCTTTAGCTTGAGAGCGGATGGTTATGTTAAAGGTAGCACAGGTTGTGTTTGAACAATAAACACAACTACATGCTTCATAAGTACAGCATTTAATAAATGTTTGCGTATGACATTCGGAATATTTGTTTATGTCAAAATACTGGGGTCATTTTTTGTTTTCATTTTAAATTATGCAAATAATTAATTTATTAGGAGGAAAAAAGTAGGATGCGAACGTTCAGTGGATCACAAAAGGTTGAAAACATCCTCATAACATTAAATGTTGAAAGAATGAACACATGATAGGTGATTTTCAAATTTGGTGGGCAAAAAAAAAAAAAAGTTGATTAAAAAGCCTTTTCATTTACCGGTAAGTGATTAATCCTGATTAATCAAAATTCTAAAATGTGATTAATCTGGTTAAAAAATTCAATCATTTGACAGCTAGTGAAATATGAGTAACACAATAAATTGAAAACCAATTCAAATCGATCAAATTTATTGTACCAGGCAGATTTTTATTTTATAATAATAACGATAATAATAATAATAATAATAATAATAATAATAATAACAGTAATAATAATAATAATAACAACAATAATAATAATAATAATAATAATAATAATAATAATAATAATAATAATAATAATAATATCTTACATTTATATAATGCCTTTTAAGGGACCTAATAATATTCACAAATCTACCAATCATTAGCATGCAGCTAAAAGCGTAGGTTAGCTATTTCCTGCTACCTCGTCGATGAAACACTGACTCATAAATAATGAGTAGTTTTACATTATTTTTATGTTATTATACAACGATTCACTTCAATGTATACTTGTATGGCAGTTAACTCATTCACTGCCATTGACGTCAAAAATTAATTTGAACTATTTCTATTAGTTTAACATTTTTTTCCACTTTTGCTAGCAAGAATATGAAAACCTAGATTTTTTTTATTGTACATTCAGAACAGATATAAAATTTGTGATTAATCGTTAGTTAACTAGTGAAGTCGTGTGATTAATTACAATTTAAAAAATGAATCGCGTGATGCCCCTTTTTTTAAAATAAGGGGACGATTAAAATTTGGCAGTGACTGCGTTAATAAAGGTTTTATGATGCTAACAGTTGAAGGTTGGAACAAATAAATCCACATTTTTCTAATTCCAAAGGGAGCGTTTTGGAATGGGAACAAATTGGTAGTCATTGTGTTCTACTGTTCTTGTTAGCTCGCGACAAACTTTTTTTTTCCTGCTTCGTGTCGTTGTCGTGACTCACTTTGAAGCAAATAGTGTCCGACCTCACAGTTACTGTAAACTGTGACTACGTCGCAGTCTGAAGTGACACGTTCTTTTTTTGTCCCCCATGCCGCGGCACGTTCGCTTTGGCACATTCTCCGCACTCCTCAGACGAGTTGCCGCCGGGTTGGAGATGTGTCATCGCTCATCTGTGCTGTGAGTCGAGAGGCGGGACGAGTGGCACTTCACATGAGATGGACTCCCGTTTTTTTTTTTTTTTTGGCCCGGGTCTTACGAGGGTCCAAGTCAGCACAAGAACATTATTGATTTTTCTTTTCATTTAACGTCCCTGATGTTTAGGGTACTGAAGTGGAAAGCTTTCTATTGGTGCCTGTTCTCAGAAGTAAAAACTGAACGTGTTCAAACTTTCAAAGATTATGGCTGTCTTAATACTTCCTGCCAATCACATACTCGTCCATGTAGCAAGATTCCTTTCTAATTATATTAAATCCATGTTGTTTAGCTTTGGTAGCAAGTGACAAAGACCCAATTGGGTTCATGTTCTTGGTACTTCACTGCCAAGATAATTGTCATCAAGCTTTCAAGTATTATGCTTCTGTCACAGTAGGAATCCCATTGATTTGTAATTACATCCTCTCCTTGATTAAAGCAGATGGGGCAGAACATCGTCATTCCTGCCAGTAACAATTTTCAAATGACCTTCTTTCAACTTTCTTGGATGATTGTGATGACAAGGGCAATGTGAGGGAGACCTCTATTGATTTGAACACGTTCTTAACAATGTCGAACCAGGGGTTCACACAAATCTTTGTTGTCAGCACTACTGACGAGCATAAGAATTGATTAAAAAAATCTTGCCAATTATGTGGAATTGACTGCTGATTGATCAGTAATGCGGGCAAAATGCAGATGTTGATTCAGTCATAACAAGATGTCAGCAACGGAATGGGAAGTTGAGCTACAGTGCATCCATGCAGGAGATGAAAATTGATGAGCCGACAACTTTGGTTCATGTCTATGCATTTATACAAGAGCAAATGGGAAAAGAGATGGCTTTTGCCAGATGGAAAAAGCCTACACAGATAACCGTCCAGCCTCCATTGCAGCTGCGATACGACCACGGAAGGCAGAAAATTGCGAGTCTGATTTCGCACCCTTATTCCATGTCATTGTTGCTTTTTACAACAGCAATCGGGACAGTAATTGTAGAGGGTTACACACATGCTAGACCACCTCGGTTACAAATGTTATGCTAACATCTAACTTCATAGGTTTGGACATTTATGGCAAAGATAATAATCACAAATATTTGGATAGATATTGAAATCATGATTAATAAAAACGGTGTTTATTGAACTCCCAAAACAACCACAAAGAAACTTGTAACAAGTAAACAGGTAAACTACTACTAATAAAAACATTGCAAAAAACACTATCAAAAATTCCCCCTCTCTCTCTCTCTCTCCCTTCCACTCTCACTCTCTGTTTTCTCTCTCTCTCTCCCTCCCTCTCCCCTCTCTATCCCTCCTTTTCTCTCCCTGCCTCTCTCGATCTCCCTCCCTCCCTCTCTCTTTCTCTCTCTCCCCTCTCTCTCTTTCCCTCTTCCTCCTCTTCTCCCTCCATCTCCCTCTCTCTCTTTCTCTCTCTCTCCCTCATTCCTCTCTCTCTCTATCTCTTCCTCTTTCCATCTCTCCCTCACTCTCTCTCCCTCTGAATCTTTCTCTCTCACCTTCCCTCCCTCTCTCCCTCCCTCTCTCTTTACCTCTCTCCATCGCTCTCTCCCTCCATCTCCTTCTCTCTCTCTTTCTCTCTCACTCTTTCTCCCTCCCTCCCTCTCCCCTCTTTCCCTCTCTCTCTCTCCCTCACCCTCCATCCCTCTCTCTCTCTCTCTGTCTATCTCTTCCTCTCTCCATCTCTCTCTCTCTCTCTCTCTCTCTCTCTCCTCTCTCTCTCTCTCTTGCGCACACGCATGCACACACACACACACACACACACACACACAAAGGATTGGCCGCATAGTTCTAGACTCCCTGCAGTTTACCTCCTACAAAGAGTGAAGAACGCCAATCTGTTGACCTGATCTGCCTTCAGCGATGAAAAATAATAGCAATATGCAAAAACAATAAATAAAAGTAAATAGCCACACCACTCTACATGCACTCCTGCAAAAATCGCAAAATTTGAAGCATACAAAAAAAAAAACGCACTAAAACGTGACGTTAGCTAGCTAGCTATAACTACACCCCGAAAAAAAACATCTTCCCAAGATGCCACAATTGACATAAAACTCAGTGTTGTTATTGAAATTCCCAAGCTTTATGGATTTTGAGTTTGCTATTCTGGATACTGTTGAAACGTTAAGCATTGTGATTATATAACTAGAAGGAAACATGCTCTAATTTATTTCATAGTGTGTGTGAGCCACAAGCTGAATAACTCATGTTAATGAATGGTTAACTTTCCTTGAGGTGTCTCTTTTATTGTGGACCCGCACATGGACACAACATCAAGTGAGGTGATGTCATATTGGACAAACCTGTTGTCGGCCCATGGCGTCCAGAAGCCTGTTAGCCTGCAGGCTAGCTGATGGCTAGCGCCTCTCGTCGGAGCGTGGAAAAGCCCGTACGACTCGATGGGATCTAGTCCAGCCTCCAGTGGCTTTAAGCAGATATATTTTTTGCAGCTCAAACTTACAATAAAGACTAGACAACAAACATATTTGAATGGCATTCACATCTTAAAGTTGAGCGGTGTTTTTAGCATAATTGTGGACAAGCCCATAGCTCCTGATTGTTCACGGTTTTGAAGCCTCTCTTCTTTCTTTTTTTATTAATTAAAATTTGTCAGGCTTTTTAACAACACTCTTCTCTATGGTGTGTCAAATTTACATTTCTATTTTTATTTGAAATCGCAGTGCAAAAGGTGACAACGTCTCTCACATGTGACACGTTAGATCAGTTCTTAAGTAAGAAAGGTATGGCAAGGTATGCTGGCATCGACAATGCGGTGAGGTGCGGCGGTCGCACCCGCACTCACTCAGTCAGTCCTTCACTTCTTCAATCAGTCAGAGTGAATCAGAAGGAAACGACGACAGGAAGAGCGACGGTGGGCTGACCGTGTGGGACATGCTTCATTTTTCTCCCGAGACAAAGGGTGCCTCGTTGGTGATTTTGATGGATAGGAATGTTGCTCTCACACACACGCCCACACATGTCCCACACATGTTGTTCACACATACACAGGTCCGTGGCAGGCACAAACGCAGGCTGCACAGTCCCACTAGATCTCATGTCCACTGTGAAATGTTTACAACCCGCCCACGCCGCCGCTGCCTTCCTCCCCTGTCAATAAAGCCTTCCCAGAAGTATGTGAGATGCATTATGGCGTCCACGTACGGGGGTTGTACTCATGTCCTCCATCACGGAACAACTGATGTGCAGCTCATTTGGTTTCTAGGCCACTTGATGACAAATGCATGCATTAACACACTTTACTTTAGAATAAAAGATAAAACTGGGTCGTTTTGTTCTTTCTGAAGTGAATTAGAACGAATGAGCTGACTAGGATGGACTAGAATTGAATCAGTTTAATGTCATTAGGTTGACGAGAACAACAAACTATGCCTCTAAAGTAGCGCAAAACTTGTGTGTTAATTTTGAGATGTCAGGATTTTATGTGAGACATCTGTTTGAGACCCGCAATAGGAGCATACTTTGGAAGTTGTTGCTTCCCCATTCTCATCTAAGAAATTGGGGCACCGCTTGGCAACCCGTCAGTCTTCCCGTTCCTTTCTGTCCCAGTAAGGTATTATTGTCTTTCATGTTTCTTGGATGGGTTGAAAATGAATTTCCTTATTCTGTACTTGTGTCATATGGAATAAATGGAAAAATATTCCTTTAAAAAAACCTCCATACGGTTACAAAAAGTTTTATGATGGCACGAAACAGTTTAATTATGTGATTCTGTGTCGCTGTAAAGAAATGCATACAGTTGGCAGTGTTCTGTGTCAAAAGTTCAAGTGACGTAATGCTGAAATGTTGCTTTAAGAAATGTGTCATGACAGAAAAAGAACGCCTGGAATCCCATATCTTTAGATGGGAATCCAGCCTCTTCAAAATGCGGATGAAATACCGATACGAATTGCCTCTGCTAATGCGAGTGCAGCGGAAACGGTCAGATCGGATATAACCTTGTAATGGCTTCATCAAAATACACCGATTGGTTATGTATAATCAACCAACATCTGCCTGAAAAACAAAATAAACGCAATAAAAAAAACACTAAATGAAAACTTTGGCAATTAAATATGGTCTACACTACATTAAAAGTTTCTCAACATTAAATAAACAAAATAATTGTAGTAATGTGGGGATTACCCTCATTTAAATCAATGACTCACTAAACTGCAGTAATACTTTTTTTTGTTTGTTTGCTTTTTGCCGAGGTTAACAAATATATGCCTATGAGTATTGTCATATTGTTTGTCTAAATTTGTTGGTGTTAAAACACCATAAATGCCGATAGTGTTAGCCCATCTGCCGTTTTGGATTGTGTGTTAGCACTAAGCTAGCAGAAGGCTAAGTTGTGGTTTTGAAATACACAAAGTGTAATTGTCTTTGTTTTATGACAGTAAACCGCAACTGGCATTAAACGACCGATAGAACTATTCATTAGCCCATCTGGCGTTTTGGATTGTGTGTTAGCATTAAACTAGCAGAAGGCTAAGTTGTGGTTTTGAAATACACAATGTGTAATTGTCTTTGTTTTATGACGGGAAACCTCTACTGGCATTAAACAAACATCTTGAAGCCTCTTTTTTTTTGAAGAAGAATTGAGTTCCCTGCCACCATCTAGCGTTTGTATCAAGTCAAATTAAAAAAATAATAATAATAAAACTAAAAATATGTATGTTTTTAAAAATCATTAAAACTTCAGCTTGTATCTAAAAAAAAACTCCTAAATTGAGTCACACGACTCACACGCAACTAAGGCACCATCATGTAGGCATTAATTCGGAAATGGGAACTAACTTAGACCTGCAGTGTAAATCCTGAGACTGTTAGGCACAAATGCAGCCATTTTTCAGGACCTCTGTGTGAAAGCAGCTAATGTGAAGATCGTGTCACACACTCATCGTGCGAGCGGGAATGAGAGATGACGACAGATTAAGAGACCGAGAGCCGTGTGGGCTAAGCAAAGGCTTATCTCGTCTTTGTTTGTACGTGGAGTCTTTGGAAGATAACACCTGTTTTTTGTTTTTTTTTATATACACACTACACTGTCTCTCTCACTCGCACCACTAACACATACATAACAGGATGATTCAGTTCTCAGACAGCGTGATCATTCACTAAGGGTAGGGTAGGGGTGTGCGACGTCTCCTCCCTGCTGTGCTTGTGATCAGACATTCTGTGCTGCTTCTGGACACATTGTACAGCTCGCTTCTTGGGCATGTTTAAGGTGAATCGCATTGTGATCATTATCATATTTTACAAGCATTTCAAACCTTACCAGTGGTATGTACACATTCAACGCTTGAAAGGCAATACTTACAACACTCTATCTTTGTCAGATTACATTCATCTTTGGACGCAAGCAACCTTGAAAATTCATGAAGTATTCATTTAGTGAGCTAGTGTTGATCTGCCTCACTGTTCTGATGTTGTGGGTTAGAATCTTGTCTCCGATCTACCTGTGTGGATTTGGCATGTTCGTCCCATGCTTGCATTGAGGTTTCTCCGGGTACTCATGTAGTACATTCCCAAAACATGCAAAGTAATTATAGTTCATGGAAACTAATGTTAACGTTTTTGTGATGTGGGAGGGAGCAACAGGAAGAACATACAAACTTGACATAGGAGATGTGATTCAAACCCACAACCTCTCAACTGTAAGACAGAAACGCTAACCACTAGTACGCCATTCCACTCTTATTTCAATTTCATTTAGCTTGATTTAAACAGTGGTTAATTTTTATGCTCTTAAAAAAGTGTTAAAAAAAAATCTAAAGTAGATAATATTGTAGATATCCCAGAGTTCCTTAAAGCAAACATAATTTGCTTGTTGGTTTTGCTTAATCGTAAAGTCAATAATCATAGTGTTGTGTATATGGCATAACTTATCACAAATTAATACAATAATATTGTTGCAACTACAGACTTCTTATCAGTTGAATTGTACTTTTTTGTGTGTGGCAGCTGTGTAATATAACAGAGCACTAATACTTTTTTTGTGCTTATGTAAAGTTTTTCCGTTATAATTCTGTCAACGTTCACTTTGACTCAACTACTTTTCCTAATTAAAATACACACTTTCACTCCGTTACGTTTCCCCTTACCACCTTCTTCACACGCTACTGAAAAATAAAAGTTTGAACAAAATGTTTGTTACAAGATAAAATGAGTAATATTGTAATAAAGTAATAAAGTTGTTTTATATTGAGATACTTACTCTTACATATGTACAAAACAGATTGTTCCTTGAGTTTGTTTACAAGTGTACCTTGTATCCAGGGGGCGTGGTAAGTTACCTGCCCTTCTGATGTCACAGCTCACCGTCAAAACCGGCACGTTTAATTTTTTTTTTTTTTTATGCTCTTAAGGTCGTACGGCAACAAGTATGTAGTTCTCAAGTGTCCCTTTCCCCATTTGTGCGCGTCAGACATTTAGCAACACTGCAAAGTATTTATTTTAACGTTTCATCATCGCGTCGGAACATTCTTTCCCACCGGTTTACGGAAATAGAACGCAGCGACGGTGACCTTTGGAGGACGAGTCCACCTTAAAAAAAAACATTGCTGACATCACATCCGAGAAGAGTTAAGAGAGTCCTTAAGAGGCGGCTCACCGACTCGCCGCTGTTCTTGAGACTGAGAAGGAGGCACGGTAGTCTGAATAGTTAAGACGCAACGGGTGGAAGCGTTACGACCACCTTGTGGATATTTCATTTCACTCACCTTCCTTTTGGGAATTCGCTGCTGTTCTTTTCGGTTCGTACCTTACATGCCAAAGCTGGGGGAACAAATTGGACCTTTTACTTCCACGCGAAGCTTCGCGGTTCTCGCCACGGTCATCGGTAAGCACTGAACATATATTTTTTTAATAAACAGTCAATCATATTATGTTCCGTTCCGTCCAAAACATTACGGAGGTTGGTGGCTTGTTTTATCGACAGGTAATGAAGGATCGATAATAAAGCATGTTGTCAAGGGAGTGCCGTGTAAATTGTGTTGGACGTTATTAACTTCACCACACGGCTCGTATCGACCGAATGGTGCAGTTACAGTAAATTAAAATATATAATTAGCAGCTGGTTAGTGCTAATTAAAATTATAACTTGCACAAAATGTCCATGCTGTAGTGACCAACACCAACCAACCACCGGCACAACAAAGTACATTGCACCTTTTGTTTTTATTTTGTAATTTAGAATTAATAAATAAAATTGAGTCTATATTCATAATTGGCCATTTTGTAACAATGAAATACCATTGTGAAAGACAACTGAGTCATCAACTGGTGTTGATAGTGAAAGTCTCCTCGGTGGCCACTGGGGGGCGAACGAGATCTTTTAAAGTGGAAGGGGGGCTAACTTCTCAAGAAGAACAGAGCAATAACACACAGAATTAATATAGTTATCATGCAAAATACTAGTTATGTGTATGATAGAAATTTGGAGAACAAATAGTGCAAATATCTAGTCTTGTTCAGTTTTTTTTGTATTGAAATAAATTATAATTATATAAATAATGGTGATATTTAAGTCATACATGCAGTAAGCAAGGAGAGATGTCAGAGTGAAATGATTGTGCACACAGTGCTGCGACTTTTATGCAACTTGAAAGCACATTTTATTTGTTTGTCTTTTGTATGGATAGATGGATAGTATTGCAAGGTTTTGCCTCAAGAAAGGAGAGAACAGTATCCAGCCTCGTTAGTTGTCATGATTGAACGAGATGATGTTTAATATAAAATAAAATAAAAATAAAATCATATATTAGTGTAAGTAGTGAAATGGAAGCTTTGTGCTCCACATTCGCTTATTCAATGCTGTCATTTATTATGAATGGCTTTTAACTCGCTCTCCCTCCACGTGGGTGTACTCCTCGCCCCCCCATTGGCTCGTCCCGGGTGAGCTCTCTCCCCATTGGTCCGCCGTGCAGGGGGTTTGGCTAGCGAGCCGACGCTGGATCTTTGGGATACTTTTTGTGTGCGACGACGTTCATTGTCACTCACGTTGCACGGGGAGACTGCGTGGGTACGAGTGAAGCCAAACGTCTCGTCGCCGTGCGTCGAAGTTGAAAGCGTACTTTAAAACCGAGTGGAATATACGTGCTTTTGTTTGGCGTGGACGAACCTCCCCCTTTTTGTGGTGTTTATTCAGCCATCCATGTAGCGTTTAGCTGCGGGTCCACTAAAGCCACGGATCGGCTTCCTCCACGTCGTCCTCCTTTTTTTTTTCTTCTTCTTAATTCTCCCTCGTCGATACCATCCACCTCATCTTCCACCTTCCCCGCGACCCACAGGTTATCGGATGGACCAGCATCCCAGCGCCCGGAGCTGCACCAGCCGCGGGGCTTCTTCGTCCTGCGAGGCCGCCCCCGCCGAGCCCTCCATGAACCTGCACATCCACTCCACCACCGGCACCCGCTTCGAGCTCTCGCTGCCCCAGGAGGAGACTGTGGACGGGCTGAAGAGGAGACTCTCGCAGCGGCTCAAAGTACCTAAAGAGAGGCTCGCGTTGCTGCACAAAGAAACGTGAGTCAAATGTTTCATTAAGATTTAACAGGGGGGGGGGGGGGGGGTATTAGTTTAGTCTGAGGAAGTACTGGCTGCAGGGGTGGGAAACCTACTGCTCGGGGGCCTGACTTACAATTCTAAAATCAAATAAAACCTTGGAAGATGCATATTTAAAGCCCTAATAGCAAGTCATTTTAAATACTTTAGATTGGTTGATAATTTGTAGAAATGCAACGATATGTGTGGACTGACCTATAGTATTGATTTGTGTAAAAAAAAAAATAAATCTGACATAGGAGGTTCTCGCTCGACACCAGCAACATCCATAACATTGACTTGACACCTGTCTGGCTCTGTGTCAGTCAATTTCCCCCTTGAAATGAGTTTTCAAGACTATGTTGGCAGTAACACAAAAATGTATCACAATTCAAAAGCAACCTCTTCTTGTCCTATATTTTTACAAGAGGTATTCAGGTAAGAATTTGTTTATTGTTCTGCTTGCAGGGCTACTTTGAGCTAAATAGATCTTCTCAAACCTGAGCACAGGCGCGGATTGCGCAGGTGTAGCCAATGCTGCGGCAATAGTATTGCAATTACACACAGGGGACGCGTCGGTCACTGGGATGGTATTGACGGGACGGTGCATTGATCAATCCCTCCCACCTTCTAAACAGGGAGGCCGGAATGAATTGATCATGCTCGTGCATTTGTGACTCATAAACGTCAATGCGAATCCAATCTTATAGTTCCATCTGTGGTGCATATTTTTTTTTTCCACCTAAGTGTAACTCTATGTTACATGTCAAGGGTGAGTCATGCTCTTGCGTGCGTCCGTCGCACTAGCACGGTAGGATGGGCGCCGCCTAGATGGCCTCTCTCGTTCGAAGTGAAGCGAAACCATAGCGTAGCAGAATTAGCAAGCCTTCCAAAAGCACAGGTGGTGTTATGCAAAAAGTAAGTAAGAGGGGGGTGGGGGGGCTTTAGAAGATGCAAACAGTACGTATTGTTTTTTAGCCTATACCCACCCTTGCCCATTGTAATCACATCATCCTTTAGAATCTGCCTGCCTCCCACTTTTTTTTTTTTTTTTTTTAAACCCCCCTCCTGCCCTTGTAACTGTAGACCAGCTAGCAAGTCTGTGCCGGGGGTCTTTGTTGAGCTGTACAGGGTGAGATTTGGGTCACGCCTGCTTTTCACTCAGCTGCCCATCGCAAGTGTCGTCGTAGCAGTCGTGTGGATTGCGTCACTTTACATGCAAAGGGAAAGCTCCCTTTAAATGCAACTTGATTATCAAGCAGGACTTTTGATCCAAATTTATGTCTTCAGTTTTTTTTTTTTAATGTTGTATACAATCTGGTTGTGGTTCATAAATTGCGCTTCTCAGTGTAACCTCAAACACCGCCAAATATCCACAGCGAGCAATTGTCAGAGCCTCGCTATACTTGAAATTGAAATATGACAGCCAGATCAATACTTCCCCTTCACCCTCGGCTCTTTTTCCAAACTGGTTTTGAAGTCGGCGCGCCCCCACGGCTGACGGCTGTTCGTGTCTTTGTGTGTGAAGAGAGCTATTGTCAGCACAGTCTAATTATCTTGTTCCTCCCCGAACCCCGCAGCAGACTAAGTTCGGGCAAACTCCAGGATCTTGGCGTCTCCGATGGGAGCAAGTTAACACTCGTACCGACCGTCGAAGCAGGATTAATGGTGAGGCCAGCCTGCCTAGTCGTCCGCCGTTTCAACATGTGTCATTCGTTTCATGTATTTATTTATTTTTTTAACATGAAATATTTGCTTTGTTTTTCCTCGCAGTCTCAAGCATCAAGACCCGAGCAGTCCGTAATGCAAGCTTTGGAGAGCTTAACCGAAACTCAGGTGAGAAGTCGGCGTGGTTATTAGTTAATGGATTTGTAAACTTGATCCTGGTTGGTTTTCTTTTCATAGTAAACAGCATGAGCTGGCTGTCTTGGTGATCTTGAGTTTTCCAGACTGTTGGAAGTTGTTAGTGAGCCCCAAACATATGACATATGCAATGCATTGCCATAATACAAACATATGCCGGGTTTTCAGTGGTGACGTAACATGAACTTGTACACAAATTGCAATGCACCATAGTTCATCACTAACTTACATTAAGTAGCAAGGTTATTATAGTTTTGTAAATTTAATTATAGTTGTTGTTTATTTCGCTTTGAGTTTATTATTTTTTTGAATGTACTTAGTTTTAATTAGTTTTCAGGGTGGCTCTGGTGCCTCTGTCTATTGGCTGCTGCTAGATGACGTCACTTCCGTGTGACACGCTTTCAAACGTCCTTATTCCGGTTATCATCGAAATAAATAAATATTAAATCACATTTAATATCAACCCCAAAAGTTCATGTACTAAATTAATTACCAAAGATAAAAAGGACATTTTTACTGTAATTATAGTTAGTTTTAGTTTGTTTTGTAAATGTAAAATGTAGTTTTAGTTAAAAAAAAAAAAATGTTTTTATTTTAACAATTTTTTTTAAATGTTAGTTTTAGTTATTTCGTTTGTTTTAGTTAACTAAAATAACCTTGTGTAAGGTAAATATTTGTATGGGAACATGCTTCTAGGCCATAAATGTCAAGGCAATTAAATTGCACTCCAATTATACCAGATAGGGGGCTAGTGCAAAAGCATGATTTGAGCTACTGTATTGTGTTTGTGAGAAGGGTCAACTTTGTCACTCCAGCAATGCAGTAGAGAGCGGATGAGCCTCTAAAGCGCAAGCCTCTTTCGCTTGTTTTAATCTCCACTTCTTAAACAAGCCCAGCGAGCGTCATGTGTTAAGATATAACAGGGAGCAAGCAACACCCTCCTGTATCCTAGTAACATCTGCGGTTTCTATGTGGAAGCACCAGCCCTTCTACCTCTGCGGTGATGCTTTCATGTAACACTCACATGCGCAAGCAAGTTTCCAGGAAGTGCGCTGGGGCCTCACACGCTCATAAACCATAGTGCTGGATTGTCAGATGAACGCCAGCTTTCTGAAAGCCAATTGTGCGGCAGTGGGCCGTGAACAACTGCATCTGATGCAAAACCGCTCCTCCGGATTCCGCCGAAAAGCTCGTACGCCTTTTAGGCCGCGTCGGGGTATGACTCAACCTCGGCGATCGATGGCGAGGGTAAACGCGCACATAGACGACGGCGTGACATGCGAAGTGCGCTTAGCGGCTTCCTTTTGCAGCGTTGAGTAACTGCCAGATGTGTGCAAACGCGTCAGTGTGGATTTCAAAACCGGAATAGATGGTGATGCTAATTTAGCAATTCATTTGTGAAATTGCAAAAACGGTTTGGTTTCAAAACTGTTTGGTTTTGAGGCCTCAAGCTTTTGGCTCTTAAAGATTGGATTTACGTTACAAGGTGCAATTGATTAGAGCTGATGTTTATAATTTATTTTTTAAATGCAAACTCCCACTTTCAAGGCTCTGGTTACTCTGCGCTTATTGCAAAAATCTGCCTTGTGACATCAGAGCACATTTTGGCCTGACTTTGCTCCCTGATGTGAACTTTGTTGGCCGCGGAGAGCGTGTGAACTCGTAGCAGCGAAGAAGCCAATGACTTCATGTGTGTAGGTGTGTGTCAGCGGATGGGTGCTTGCACTTCAGAATAGTGAGCTGCCTATCGAGCGCTTTATCTTTGCATCTTTGCATCCTTACTGTCAGGTGATGCATCAACTTAGAATATTCGTCACCCTTGTCTTTATTGGCCTCTCAGATGCATTACTAGTCATGTGTCTGTTGTGTGTGTGGAATTTCTTATACTGTGTTATTGCTGTGCTCATCCTGATTGCAAAACTAATCACAATTGCACAGTCTGGGTCAATGCGGTCAGACTGATAGCAGGGTAAAAGGTTACAATAAAGGCATTCAGCTGCTTTAGTGTGTTTTTATCCAAAGAAATTGATTCCGCTTTATAATTCATGAAGCTGAACGGCACGATATAGATCGCGGCGAGATTTGATTGGAAAATAGAAACACCAAAGCTTTCCTTTCGTTCGACCCCCACTCCCTCTTCCCCTTTAATGCTGGGGCTATCAAAAATCAATCAATGCACTTAGCTCTTAAAAGTGTCTGACACGATAACTGATACAACCATAGACCCAAAAATAGCCTTGGGGAAATGTGTGCGTGTTTGGCAGAGTTGGGGTGATGGGGTGGGGTTAACTTTGGTAGCCTGAGACACTAACCTATGAACCCTCCCAGACCTCTCATATCCTCCTAACACCCACATGTGTTTTGGGCATGTGAGTTGGATGCACAATATGTTGCATTTCCTGAAATAGTGTTGGTCTCGCTAATAGATGCCGCGCCCATATTAGACATAAGATGCGTCATCCACTTAAGAAAATAAACTCAATTGTTCCATCAGGGAAAAAATCAGTAGTAAGTGTAATTATCTCAGTTTATAGGCTATTGTTAAAACACGGGCGGGTAAACTTGTGAGCCAATTTGGGCTATTGCAACCAAAATGGAAGAATTTCTCAACGCATGTAAACAATCTTTCAGATTGAGTAGTCTTACTGCATGTCGTAAAGCATTTAACTCTTTGACTGCCAGACGTTTTCAGAAAAGGGATGCCGTGGGTGCCAGCCAATTTTAAGCATTTTTACTGATCTTTCAAGGTCCATAGAAAATTATGTGTTTGGACTATGGAAACACACATACAACCAAATGAAAGATTGGACTCTCATCTTTCATCAGAAAAAAAAGTTTGTTTCTACCTTATTCCGTTTTTCAGTAATCAACAATAGAAAATAGTTAGTTTCACCTCTGTTTTGAAACAAACGTCTTTTAACGTCTTTGGCACTCCTCTATAGGATTTTACTAAACGTTATTTAACGTTTTTGGCAGTCAAAGAGTTAAGATAATGAAGTTAGGTGGAACGGGCATCTTAAGCGATGTTTAGGTTAGTCAATAACCCTTTCAAATCCTAAATATTGGCAATATTCGGTTTTTGAAAGGTGATGCAAACAGGCGCAAAACCCCCAAAAATACACTCTTATTGGGGGTTTTAAAAATCCCAATAAGACCCCCAGGCTACTCCTTTTCTCACCTGATTATTTGGATTTATAAACGTGATCGGAAATGAACACCTTCTGTGTATATGTGAAAATACGTAAAGTATAAAGCCCAGCCTTTATTGAAATGAGTTGGGGCTCTCCCAAGCAGCTATCAATTAAACAAACTCCCCGCCTCAGTTTGACCGTGATGACAAGGACAATCCTGGCTGCTTTTAATTCCTGTTCTGCCACCTCACTAGAGACTCTGTGCATGACATCTAAGTGGCGTTAAGCCCCTTTCTACTGACAGCCCATCAAAGCACAGCACTAGGCCGGGCTACTCTCATCAACCTTATATGTTATTTTGTGTACATCTTACATATGCACATCCGGGAAGAACAGCGGCGTGGAAAGGATATTTTTAAGAGGATTTGTGCTCCTGTTCAGAGACTGAGGAGATGTCTCTTAGGAAAATGAAAGACGAGAGCTGAAAGCGGAATATTCACAAATTTGGGGCATTTGTTGGCAACCACGTCCTTTCTCCAACTATTGATCTTGGCATTTGACAGAAAGAGAAGGATTATATGTCCCTTTTCATCACACAGGAGTATTTACTCATTGATGCACATTGATGTTGGACTAAAACCCAACCAGGCAAGCAGGCATCACCCTTACCATCCCCCCGTTGCCCTTCCCCCGCATGCAGCCACCTCTTTGTTCATGTCTTAAAGGACCAAACCTGACCAACTGACAAGCCCTTCAAGGCATCACGATGATTGAGGCTTTGAGGTGGGCTCTTGAACCCAGAGCCACACATGGTTGGCTTTCATTTGCTCGCATCCATAGGTAGACCTCAGCATCTTCCCGAATCGATGCCTTGGCCTCGGCTTGGGCTGCGAATTGACAAATTTCCCCTTGAATGCTAACAGATTGCTTTGGGAGGAGGCCGTGTTTTGCCATTGTCGGCATCCCCCGCGGAGGACGCTTACATAGCTGACCCACTTTTCCCCCCCACATACACACTTGCTGTCCTTGCGCACGCTTCCTTCATCCGTGCGCACTTCCTCCTCCACAGGGAGGGACAGATCACGCTCACGATTGGGTCTCAGAGCAGAGTGATGCAAACGAGTGTGATGTGAAAGTCTGAAGAGGAACCTTTGGGGTCACATTCACCTCATTTCCTTTGCTTTGCCTCTTCTGAATGGGCGGATTGGAGAGCGATTGCATTACACTCCAAAACAGGAATTAACTCGTAGTGACAGTCTGGAAGAACATTATATACAGGGTGTCCGTAAAGTTTGGACACATGGTAAATGGGCTTTAAAAAAAAAGGGCTTTAACACTGACTACGTTACCATGCAGTTAACTCATTCACTGTCATTGACAGCTATGGACATCATTTTTATGGGCTGGCAGTGAATGAGTTAATAACCCTTTGAAAACCCAAATATTGGCAATAGTCAATTAAATGCAAAATATCCGCTTACCCTATGTGTCCAGACCTCACGGACACCCTGTATACCGTTGTGTGTCATGTTTCTCTTTCCGATCTTGCACATTATCTGGATGATAGTTAATCAGCTACATTGGCACTACTACTCACACTGGTGTATGGAAGGTGTGAATGTTTGGTGGTGGTTGGAGGGGCCGTAGGCGCACACTGGCAGCCACGCTTCCGTCAGCGTGCCCCAGGGCAGCTGTGTCTACTTAAGTAGCTTACCGCCAGCACAGTGTGAATGTGTGAGTGCATGAATAATGTATCCATTCCATTGTAAAGAGTCTTTAAGCGTCTAGAAAAGCGCTATATAAATCCCATGCATTATTATTACTTGAAATCATTATGATTGAATTTAGGACATAGGTGCGCCAAGAAACTAAAACCTGACTCAATGTATTGGTCAATAGCATGCCCTCCCAGCCACCATCTGAAATAAAGGCTTTTTTAATGCGCATACCTAAAAGTTCTTCCCTCCTTTAGAATGGTAATTTGCCTTTTTGTTACCTAAACATGTGAATTAAAATTTAGATAAAAAGACTATGGTCCAATAATGGCGAGACCCCATCGAGCTGCCGCTCATGTAAATGGAGGCCTTGGTAATGGCGTTAATAAGATGATCACACAGCCTTTTTGCACCTGTGTAATCCCCTTTTGTGATGTATTAATGCACAGCAGGAGAAAGGGGGGATGGGCGGTGTGGGTAGTCAAGGTGTGCTTGAGGGGGTTTTGTTCATTGTGCATCGGCCGGCATCCATTTTTAATGTCCGCCTCTTTGCTTGGCAAGAACAATTTCTCCATCTATACAAGTCGTGACCGCATCATTGTTTTTGTATTCTCCTGGCGATGTGGAGCTTTTTTGATTCAAGTAGCAGACGTCGTGACCGGTAGGCTTGCCGAGTGGGTGGGCGGAGATGGAAAAATGACACGCATGATGGCCACTACAAAGTCTAATGAGGTCAATTATATTGCAATGTCAAAGGACTGGGGCAAATCACAAGTTATTCAGAGAAAACAAAGAGGATCTTCTCTGGGTTCACAGATAATTCCGTAACCGGAGCATTTGAAAATAGATGTAAAATTGGACTAGGAAATGTGTTCAGTCTGAGAATGAGTATGTCAGCCAAAACAGAAGAAGCAGTTGTTCTTATAACACTGCTGTCTTTCAGATTGTTTTTACTTATCAAAATTTTACATCATTTATTATATCTATGCCAATTAAGTCTATTCAAAGACTGTTTTGAGTAGTCATATTTTTCTAAGTCCATGTAAAAGTTTTTCCAAATGTCATCTCTCCATGAAACTTTCCAGTGCATGTATCCGTTCTTACTGGGTTGTTGTCATGTAAACATACCCTCCATCTGTCATATTGTGCCAACCAATGAGATCGGGTCTTTTCACATTGAGGCTCCTCTAGTTTCTGCTTGGCTTGAGCCGTGACCACAAGGAGTGGCTTTAGTGGGAACTTAATTTCACCGTTATGAATGCTATTTCCTGCCCGTCTCTGTTTCATATCAGGCAGTATTACTCATGCCAGTCTTCCTAATGTAGTCTTTGAAGAGCCCCCTGGCTACTTTCAGAATTTAGGGCATGATGCAAGCCATTGATTATTATTTTTTTCTTCCTCTCTTCGTTTGAGTGCCCGTTATTGCATCTTTAGCTGGTACGTGTCCGCACAAAGACTGTCGATAGCGTCCTGGTGCGATCAAACCTTCCCAGTCGATAGGCGGGTTAATAAAATGGCTTAGACAGGTGAGCGGCTTCATCGAGACCAGAATATGGCTGCAGGAGACAGCTGGCCCCTTCCTCTTCTCTCCACCCTCCTATCCCGCCCTCCAAGCCTCTATCCTCTTTTCTCCAGCACAAAGCTGCTCAGTTGTTCATGAATGTCAGCTCGGCGCTGCCAGCTCCCTCCATCTTCTTTCCCTCCCTCCCCCTCCTCCCTCCTTATCTCCACTGCCGTACTTCGCTTAGTGTGCAAAGGAAGAACGACTGCAAATGAGTTCCTTGAACCACAGGGACCCCAATAAATAAAACTGTCAGCCAGAGATGTCGAAAGAAAAAAAGAGGGAAGGAGCCAGAGGCACATCCTCACTGAATATTTCATCACCCACCACCACTACTACCACCACCACCACCAATACTCCCTGACACCCTGCCCCCGCCGCCCGCATCCGCCATCCCCCCTTCTCTCACCATCTTCACCCAACCCCACCTCCTTCTCTCACTGCCCCTTATCACGCTCTTCCCCCATCTCTGCATGGCAACCACAGCCTCCCACTAAACAAAATATCAGCACCTGAATCCGACAGCACTGTGGTATTTAACGAGAGAACGTCTTCTTCATTAGCACCACCCAGCTTGAGCTAATCACGCGTGTGTGTCGGGTTCGGCAAATCCACACCTTGCTTCTTCCCTTTGCATACCACGCAGGCGCCGCATGTGAAAGGAAACAATGCGAGGTCGGCTTCAAGTGAGGCCCCTCGGCTCTGCTCTTCTTGAGTCTCTCATAACAAACCACTACAGAAGTTGCTTTTGTAAAGCTTTGGAATTCAAGTGTGCTGCGAGGAGCACCGGTGGGGGGGAAATAAAGGTTGCAGGAAGAGGAGGAGAAGGAGGAGGAGGAGGGTTTCAGACATGCCTAGAAGCCTCTCTTTTGTTTGCCTGTGATGTTCCAGAGAGCTCTATCTGGTGTTTGTCCTGACGTCAATGCTAGCCAGCCACATTGGCTCTCTCTTGGCCGGGCTCCTGAGAGCAGACAGGCATGTTTGGACTGGAGCTGAGCTGCTATAGCTGAGACCTCTGGGAATCATTCACTAGCCAGCTCGACAGCACTCGAAAGCTCCTCCCCCCCCTGCCTCATCCCCTTACCGCACATACACACTTAACAGACACCCTCCCCTTGTTTCCCTCTCACAGTCTCTGTCCGTCTGAAAGAGGCTTGTTGCTACACGATTGCTCTCGCCAATGTGGCCGCTGGCAAGCAGACTGTGCTGTATCATCCTCCGCCCCCCTTCTCCACTCCCTCAGGAAACGGGGCCCCATTTCAGGTGTTCCACTCGGCAGCCCCTCCGGATCCTCAAGCTGCTTCTCATGCGCGTCTGTCTGAATTCCGCACCTGAAGATTTACTTTGGCTCTTCTTTGTTTAGCATTTGTCGAAATGAAAGTCGTCAATATGCGCTCTGTTATTTATGCGTTTGCTGATTTTGCCCTTTTGATTTGTTTTGTCTGAAGAAAAGGTTGCGGCAGTGCAAGCATTTACGACTGGAGACCCTTTTGTGAGTCAGACTTGGCGGTTTGCAAACATGTTTAGCTCTGAAATGCAAGTGTGAGGGACCAAATTGACTTTATGAGTCAACGGTGACAAAAAATTCACTGTATGAGGTAAAAAATACTCTGAGGCAGTTTTTTATTTTTAATACACTTTGACTTAATGTTTGGAGCTCGGTCTATTGAACATGTACTTAAATATAATTTGAGGAGGAACAAGAGCACCCACAGAACTCGGACTATGGCCAAGTTTTAGGAGAAAGGCCATCTAAAAACTGCTTTGTGGCTAGTGGAAAATTGCGTTTGCCCTCGATTACTCCTTTTCTAACCTGAATAGTTGGTCATATAAAAGCTATCGAAATACCTCGTTTGAAAGCACCATTGGTTTGTGTTCTGCGCATGCTCTATCCAAAAGCAATCCTAAATCTACTTGTACATTTTTAAGTGGACAGCAGTAGAAGTGTGTGTGTGAGAGAGTTTTTTTTAAATTCAGGTTGAGCCAAGATGCACACAAAAAATGGTTATACTGTATGCGGAGTCCATCTGTTTTCTTATCCGACACCTACGTGTCATAGATGAAGCTTTGTTATATAAATGTATATGTAAGTCCCGTACAAACAAGCAAGGCCACACCAGGGTGGAGCCAGCAGTTTCACCCCATCTTCCAACCTCCCTCAAACTAAACACCACCATTGATGCCCCCCATGGCTTGTGTAATTAACTGTGTGCTATGGGCCAGCAATACTCACTCTCTTGACAGCTGCCAGTCAAGCGACCCCCCCCCCCCCCATCCTCTGCCGATTTTGCGCCTTGCCTATTACGCCCTTCCCAAGTAGCTTCTCATGCGGCGCCCAACCCTGCTATCACACCCAGCCTTAGGCCTGCTGGGTTTGTCGTCTTACCACAACAGTGTAATCATGGTGGGTGTGGACTGTATCAACAAGACCCTGATAGGCAGCGTTTACACTCCCAAAGTGCTGAGTTTGTGTTTATCCCAAAGCCTGCCTTGTATGCTGATTGTAATCACCTTCCTTTAACTCAATGTTGAAATGGCAGCTGTGAGCTCATCCTTGTCCTTTCACCTGCCTCTCCTTTTTGTGTTGTTGTCGTCACACACCTATGTCAATACAATGTGCAAAGGTCACCCTGGCAATATAGGGAGACGACGGTCGATAGAGAAATAAATAAGCAGGTCTGAAGAGAGAAGAGTGATTGAGGGCAGAGCCTGCTGATTCACAGGGTTAACCACCGGCCAACATCTCAGGAGCAATCCCAAAAGTCTTGACAGTAACACCTCTGCTCTTCCCCGCCCCCAATACTCTTTCACACGCATCAGTCATAAGAGAAGTGCCGGCATTTATCTGCTTTTCATGCACAAACGAAGAAATATGTCGCAACTTGGCATTCCCACAATCAGTTAATTAGATGATATCAATGTCAGGTGTTAAACTTCACACCCTCATTCCACCTTTCTAAAAGTTGCATGGTTGACTTCATCTCCTGCAATCAGATCGCCTACATGACAGAGACCTGGTAGGAAAGAAAGCCTTGGCTTGGTTCTCATTTTGCCACTTCCTACTCTCCTCCTCATTTCCGTCTTCCTGTTTCCCCCCCTAACACCCTCCCTCCATTATGTCCTACCAACCCTACCTCTGTAGAGACAGTTTGTGTGCATAGTTTGTTGAAAACTTACTGGACAGATACTATACATTTGCATCTGCTACTGCTTGCAGACCCTAAGAAAGCTTTGAGTGACTTTCGCAATAAAACACGCAATCACATGCACACGTGGTTTCAGCAACGAGTGGCAAAAAGATGCAGCAAAGTCATATGCACGCAAAGGCCAGCACAACAAAACTCTTGTTGTTTAATGCGAATCCTCTAGCCAAGTTGTGACAGGTCGGCTGTGTCTGTGTGGAGTTCTTGTGTGTCCATCCGGGCCACTGGCGGGTCAGTGAATCCCCTCTACACACACATGCCATTTAGACTCTGTTGCTGTTGTGAGTGCTCCAAAAATGGGCATCCCTTCCAGATCCGCTGCAGACAATTGTCCATTCTGTGTATGCGAGGCAGGCGGGTTGTATTTCCTGGACGTAGGACTGATTTTTCAGGCCCTAAGCCAGAGAGAAGGGTGGCTTTTGTCCCCGTGCTGAATGACACTGCTGACTAAGAACGGGCCCAAGGGCAGTGGGAGGCGAGTGAGAGTGGGGGCTCTGTTTGTGTGTTTTCGAACAGTCAGCCTCATCCAGCAGATGTAAATAGCCCAGTGTTAGAGAATAGTGATTGATTGCAGGATTGGCCTAATGTGGTGCGTCTGTGTCTCCATAAGAGTGGGAGCTCAAAGCTCTGTTGTTTGTGTTTCAACGGATGTCCACTGTTCATTGACAGAAGAGGAAGTCGGCGCGCAGGGGAGCTTCTCGGTTTTTGACTGCAACAGTTCTGTTGCCTCTGCTAATAAGGCTGTATTCATCACAAGTCAGTTTGTTGGTATTAGGCATTATAGTGATATTAACTTTGGGAAAGGGCCCGGGACGAGGATGAACCCATTACAATTTGGCAGACTCACTTTGAATCTCGTTAGTCATCCAGCGTGGTGGGGAAATGAGGAACAATTGGTAGCTCCTGACTTTAGAGTGGATGGACAATGTATCATGTTATGAATGGTGTTGTTGCAGATGTGAAAAATCCAGGTCCAGAAACTAAAGTTTGTCACAGTGGCTTTAGCCACAGGTGCTTCTACTCATGTGGCAGGTGAACGAGTTGCCTTTCAAATGAGGTATTCCAATCGCGTTTATATGACTAGATATTTTAAACGCCGGCAGCTCACTTATCTGCCCATTTAGTAGACGCTCCTGTGGCTAAAGCCAAACCGTGGAATGGTTTTACTTTCTGTCCCTGGATTTGCCACCCCTGTCTTGTTGTGGGCCTGTATGTGTGTTTCCTTTTAGGCACAGATCAATCAACAAATGGCAATTGAAGCACTAACTAGTGTTGTGCAGACCTTAGCGCTCATCTTTGAAAATCAAATCTTTTTTCCATCCACAGGTCAGCGACTTCTTGTCTGGCCGCTCACCCCTCACGCTGGCACTCCGCGTGGGTGATCACATGATGTTTGTCCAGCTCCAGCTGGCAGCACAGCAGTCGGGCGGCCCTCAGCTCCAGCACAGGCACCTTATCACCCGGGGCAACTCGGACGCTGCAACGGGCCAGCCCACAGGACAGCCTTGCATCCCTCAACCGCACTCTCACCTCCCTCATCATCCACACAACCCCCACTTGCCTCAGCCAGGCCCCTCCACATCCTCTTCCACCAGCACCTCAAGCTTCCCTCTTCCCTCCGCACACCACCAGTCCCTGCCCCCCATGTACCATCAATCCCCATCGCCCATTCCTCACTGCAGCCCGGCTACCCCTCAGCCTCCTGCCCGCTCCCCTCGCACGTCGTCGCATGTCCCCGGGAGTCTGTTCCGGTCTCCTCCTCATCACCTGCGGGACCATCACCACTACCACCAGCCTTCCTCAGGCCAGGCCAGCCACAACATGGGGCAGGCCAGCCCTGTAGCCCCCGTTTTGTGCCCTGAGGTAAGTCTGAAGCATCATCTTACTATGCACGATACTGGATCATGCCTAGAAATTGTTGCTTGTCAGTAACATAGCCACCATCTTCGGCAGTTTATATTGTTCCTATGAGAATGCCTTTTTATAAAAGTTACCCGACCAAAAGGTCTAACCAAAACGTCCGATCAGCCACACACGACACATCTACCACTCTCATAGGATATTGCAGAGGTTTCACTTTCACTGTTGAATGTCTAATTAGTTGCCTAAGGTGCCAAGTTTGGCCTGTCCTTTATACCATGTCATTTTAGTCCGTAGTGTATCAAGTGTGCATCAATGAATTTTGACAGTCGGGACACCCTTCCGTCCTCGTCAATCCGTTAATATTTCAAGCTGAACTGTCAGTCCGTCATTCGTTGATTGCTCAACAAAATTAGCATCTTTCAATGTTTCCGTCGTTCGAAGTGGGCAAACGTCAATGTTCCGACAGTTGTCATTCGTCAGTTTGTCACCAAAATACGACATTGGCAGATTGCCGAATTTATTGACGGATTGACGATTACATTGACGGACAAAATCCCCTTCCATCAATGCTAAGTTCGTCAATTTTTTAAAGTTTCCCGTCAATCGTCAACAAATTGGGCATCCGTCATTGACGGATTGACAGACCCTCCGTCAATATTAACGGAATGCCCACCGCTGGTGACCCGTTAATCATATTGATTCTTGTGTGCATTTCTCTTAGTGGTTGCATCATGACGTAAATGTCACTTGGTTGCTCGAAATCTTTGCTCCTCAAACTAACTGTTTTACACATGATGGTACTCACTTTACTGCCATTTTTTTGTTCCAGGCCAGCTGCAGCACCAACAGCCCAAGTAGTGGCACTAGTTCATCAGCACGCTCCCGTAAACCTGGCGCCATCATTGAAAGCTTTGTGAACCATGCTCCTGGAGTCTTTTCTGGGACCTTTTCAGGTGAGATTTATTGGTACTCTTGGCAATAAACATGCACACGCTCCTCTGGAGTGTGCGAGTGGTGCTATATTTAGAGACGTGCTGTAATACTCTGCTTCCTCTCTTCTCAGGCACTTTGCACCCGAACTGCCAGGACAGCAACGGGCGCCCCAGACGAGATATAGGTACCATCCTTCAGATTCTCAACGACCTCCTGAGCGCCACACGTCACTACCAGGGCATGCCGCCGTCCCTCACCCAACTGCGCTACCAAACCCAGTGCGGCACGCCCAGCTCGCCGTCCCCGTCGCCGCCTCCCTCGCCCCCGGTGGTCGGCCCGACGGGACTCTCAGCCAAAGCTACCTCGGTGCCCACCGGCAATCCCAGCAGCCCTCCACCGGCCCTTCATCCACTGGTGCAGTGCCAGAGCCAGATCCGCATGTGCAAGCCCCCTGGTGAGTGACTTCGCACATGAAAGCGTGACACAAAAACACAGACACACAAACAGGCACATTAATTCACTGCGCATCCCTTTGAAGCACTCGCGACACAGATGTTCCTGCTGTTGCCTTGAAAGACTGTGTTCATTTCCAGTTCATCATTTTCTTGATCAGCAGCTGATTTATTTGTGTCTTGATAATGTGCCAAAGAAGAAGTAGATTTAAACGACCTAAGAAGTTGGTATAGCCCAAGGGTCTGCAACCTGCGGCTCTGGAGCCACATTTGGCTCTTAAGTCCCTCTCCTTTGGCTCCCTGTGGATCTCTAAAATAATTAGTAGAAATTAATGTTTTTTACACAATTGTTTTTATTAATTTTGATAAAATATTCTTCAAATGAATTCCTGATTTAGATAAAATAATATTAACTATTTAAAAAATGCCAGTGTCCAAATTATTGTCAAAAAAAGAAAATTGAAATTGCCAAAAATGTCAGATAATTGAATAAAAAGGCACAAAAGAAAACATTTAAAAAGTAACCATAAAATGTCCGAAAAAGGAAGAGGCAGAAAATGATAATAAAAAATACCGAAACTGAAGACGAAAGGTAGAAGAAAATGAATCTGTACGTATTGAATGCTGCATATATTTGCGTTATGGTGCAGCTCTAATTAGCTCTTAGGCCCTCAGTACATTAGACCAACACTAACACCGTTTCCTGCATCACAATGTTCCAATGTTTTGCGGCTCCAGACAGATTTTTGGTTATTTATTTGGCCGAAAGGGGCTCATTTGGCAGGAAAAGTTTGAGACCCCTGCTATAGCCTTTTGTGAAAGACTGAGGTGAAGGGGTTGCTCTGCTAAGAAATGCGATAAAAGCCTCTCTTGACTTTTTCAATCAGGCATCACTTCTCATGCAGCAAGTTAGCTTTGTTGATGTGCACCAAGGAGATAGGTTTACCCCTTCCACCCCGGGCAAAGCTATGTTTAGAGTAGATTAGGCTTCGGCTGCTTTAAGACGACAGGGGTGTGTACAGCTCCATTGCCCAATGCCCAAGGGCGGTGCTGGTGCAGGTGCTGGAGTTCAGATGACACTCTTTTAAAGCACCTTTCCGGCCGGAGACACAAGATTTGGAGTGTCGGACAGATGTCCTGCAGAGATAACATTGAGCCAGTGTTGTAAGGTTACACTAAGAGAAAACAGCATTGTCTTGTGCCGCCTCCTTATCTCCTGTCGGGGAAATGGAGTTTGCTGAAGTAGTCCGCTGGGTTCAGTCCTGAGATGCAGGGAATCTTGTTTAATGTTTGCTTTTGTGAGAGCAGAATAGAGGTTCAGTTTTAGCAGCTGACTGACCGGGAATGTACAGTCGGTCCTGTATCACCCCCAGTGCCCTCACAAGTGTCCAGTGAACAGTTGGAATAACACAGGCTTATTTTCCTAACTTAGGGAAGACCTTTCCCTCGCTGCCTCCACCCCTGTTACTCCCACCCTCCCCTTGTCCTGTCGCTACATCTGCACTCAACAGCCCACGCCATTGCAACCCGCCCCCCACTCCCCCCATTTGCCGTCCAAAAACAGCCTCGCCTGAAAAATCCATCTGTCCATCTTCCGCCTATTCAGCCTCCCTTGCTTCGTTTTCCATGCCTGTGTTGTGCATCAATACTGTACATTCTCTGTGTTCATTCGACCTTTAAATAGATTTATTCTGAACTCCAGCACTGGGGGGGTTGTTAAAACCACAACACTAAGCCGTCATTCATCATAAGGGTGTTAAATCCTGTCCTTCAGCGAGCCAACTGCCCACGGATCGTCCATGGCTTCCAAAAAGAATGGGTGAAAGAAAAGCTTGTCTTGTGCCCTGTTTTGACTTTACAGTCCTTGCCTCAACTTCCTGCTATCTTGCTATGAACCAACTAGCTGAACCAAACCTGGTGTGGTTGACTAATACAATGAGCCCTGGTCTCTTTGTGGCTGCTTGCATCCCGTTCTGCATGGTGTCCAATGGAAGCCATTAACTTAGCATGCTCGGGAAGCCTTATCTGCAGACACCTGACGGATGACTTACTGGACTTAACACTGCGGCTTAACTCTACTTCACAGAGGCCTGCCTCCATTCAGCCGCAGGACTAACCAGTCTGTTCCGTCCCCCTCAGTATGTGTACGCACTTATACTTGAGACAGCCTCTTGAAAATGTCACATAGCTGGGTTCTCTCCAGAGAGCCTTTACCCTTTTCCACTGCAAGTTCATGTGCGGGGAGGATAAGACAAGCGTAAATAAAAAAGCTTGACACGCTCGGCCTCAAAACGGCTGGTTAAAAGCTTGGTTTCGTGGCTCTGGTGAAAGGACTTGCTGAGTTTGAGGATTTTTCAGCTCAGGACTCACGGCCTGGCAGGCTGATTGTTAGATAAATTCCATTACTGGGGAGGGTGGACCTCCCTTCAGCTCCCCTGCCCAGTCAAAGCCATTGTGTAGGGGCCAGGGACAGGGGCTGCATACAGGGCACCAGGCTGAGCCATTGTGGAGTAGAGGAAGGGAGGGCTTTGGGATTATAGGGCTGCCTTTTAGTCCGTCTCCCACTGCAGCTGCCTTAGTTCAACACAGGCCCACAGAATAGCGCTCTGAAAGCTCCTGCGGGCCCCCCCTTCCGGATCTCTTCACCCCCACTTGTCCCCTTTAGATTTGTCAGGTCACATTAGCGTCCCGGGCAAGCCAGACGGGAAGGGGTGGGTGAGGAAGAATCTGAGCTCTTTGACTCCCTGCATTTAAGCTTCGACCGGCTTGAACCGATTCCGTTGCACCCGTTATCCGTTGCTAAGACCCGCTCACACGTGCGGGGCAGCTCAGCGACTGGTGACGCAGTACAGCTTGGCGAAAAGCCAGTCAAGCACATCAGGTGCCCTTTCATTTTCGACAAGGAGAGAAGAAGGGAGAATGCAAATGAAGTCTAAAAAGTCATTGACGAGCGTGTGTCCCTGCAGGGCTGTCAGCGGCCTTTCACTTGCTGTCACAACGCTCATTTTAGCCCCCCGTTTTTGATCGGCGGCAACGCTCATTTTAGCCCCCCGTTTTTGATCGGCGGCGCGTCTCATTGGCCGCTTTGCTGTTTTGTACTGCAGAGCTACATTGTTTTTCCCAGGTGGCTTCCGCCACCAGCGGCTTGGAATGTCAAGTTAAAGTCATTTCATTGGACTAAAGAAACCTTCAGTCCTTGGTTCGATTGTTTTTGAGTGCGTTAGTCGATTGAAGGCGCTAAATGCTTAGCACTTCTGTGCAAACTTTTAATGATTTCAATCATTATGCAGCATCAGTTCTTGTTCTCAAAAAGTTGAATCAAAGGCTTGATAACCAAAAAGAACATCAGTTGACTTTGATTCAACTTTTGCGGACAAGTACTGATGGTACAGTTCCCCTAGGATGACTGAGAATTCACTTACATGATACCCCTTAGTGTTTAACTTCAAATGAATGCCGCTTTGTTTAGTCTATTGTCAACCTAACCAAATCAAAACAGTACATGAACGCCTTTATTCTACCAAGCAGAACAGTTTAGTTTTGTACAGTTAGCCTGATCTGGCTTGAATTTCCTGCATACATATCAACGTCATACTGATGCGATGTAGCCTGCCAACAAATTCCACAAAAACAATCTGACTCCGCAAACAAAGAACAACAGCAATAGAGGCCATCCAGCATTTCTGTGGTCTGACTTCATTCTGTCGACCAGTCGACAGACTGCAAGCTAGCTCCACCCTGTAGATGGTGGGTACTAAATAGTGTCATCGTGTCTGACAACTTCTGACAGGGCGAAGTCCTTAATGGGCGTGCTGTTAGCAAGCGGCGTGTTAGTTGTCCCTTTTCTTTTGACTTTGCAAAATTACGAGTCATGGCTTGAATCTTGTCTCCCCCAATCGCGTCTTCCCCTCTTATTTAAGATCTCCGGGTGCTTTTTAGTGAGTACCGTACCGACCGGTCTTTCCTTCCTGTTGGACATCAGTTTTCATGTTTCTTGTTCAGGTTGAGTCCGTTAAGAGAAATTTCGTTGCTCTGTACTTCACCAATCTTTGCAATTTCATTGAAGCGTTCAGGTTTGCCTTGTGTCCTGTCTACTGCACCCCCACTTTTCTTTTACCCTGCGTCTCCCCCTCCCAACCTCGCCCTTCACCCTATCTCAGCCCTTGGTCTTGTTGCTGGGCTGGGCTGACACATCGATTATTCATAGATCACATCTTCTTCGTCCTCTTCTTCTAAGTCTTTGCGGGCTTCTTTCAAAGCACAAGTGGAAGAAATGGAATTGTTTGTCCCTCCCATTCACTTCCTACTTCTCACTGGGTCCTCCAAGGTTATTGTGCTCACGTCAAAGCTCTTACAGTCAGGCTCTGGGCCAGTCAGCCAGCATGAATGCATGTGTGTGCACGTGTGTGTGTGTGTGTGTGTGTGTGTGTGTATGGTTTGTCCCTCTTAGCCAGCCCTAATAATAGCCCTACTGTCATAAACATAGACTGGAGATCCCTGCGGCCAGCTGTGTCCGGCCCAGCCGCCCAGGGCTCCGGGAGTGACGCTGATGAATGGTCGCACACACACATGCCTGCACGCAAAGACACACTCGCACTCGTTTTGGCGGCGCTCCAAGCACATTCCCAAAACACTTGCCAAGCCAAAGGCCGTAGACCTCCTACTGCACCATCAAACTGCCTTTTATACTCGCTGTTTGTTGTATTAGCGACTACTTTTTGGAAAGTAGAATTGAAAATGCTTTGGCGTAAGGCGAAGCAGGAGGACCAGAGAGGGGGGAAAAAAAATCTTGCTGTGATGTGTTAGGGTAGGGATAGGCAACTTCAATGATGGAGGTCCCCAATTTTTTTGTGGGGGAAATTAAATAACGGATCAAAACCAGGAGACCCCCCCCCCCCCCCTCCCAACCACAGCCTGCTCCTCAGAGATGCCATTTCAACATTCTTGCCGATCTCTAGCAGTCAATGACAACAAATTTCCTATTCACTGTGGCGAGTATTTACAGAGGCGGAGGACAAAAGCTCGGGGGGGGGGTTGAAGCCCACGCGGGGTCCACAAGTCATTCCGATGGGGGGTAGAGCAAAGGAGGGCATAATCGATTGGGAAAACTGCCACAGACTGCTGATCCTTTACCCTCCGCCCTCCATCCTTGCTCTCCCCTTGGGGGAGGAATTCCTTAACCCTCCCCTCCAGTGCCCCTTCCTCACACTGCCCCACCTAGCAACATCCCTGGGGAGGCAAAGGAGGGTGGGAGGTAGTGGGAAAGGGAGATGGGGAGGAGAAGAGGGCTCTGGGTCAATGAGCTGAAAGTAGGAAGCCATAAAGGAAGAAAAAATAGAAGAAAAACCCAATCTCCCGTCTCTCTCGCTCTCTCTCACCGCGTACAATTTCCATTCGCTTGCATTTTCTATTGAAAGCCAATAGCGTTGTCCCGCGCCCGAGATGGATGGCTGCACTAGAGCTAAGGTTTAATCAATAGGTCTTTTTAATTTGCCATCGATCCACGTTAAAAGCTACTGCGGCTGTTGCTGTGTGTGCGCCGTGTGTGTGTGTGTGCATGCACCGTTTCGCCCCGCACGTGTGTGTTTATGCGCGCAAATATGCGATGCCGGATCGGAGCCACAACGCGGGGATGGGCCGACCCGCTTTGCTTTATCGACATGGGAGCCTGTTATTTCATTATTTAATTCCCAAACAGATACTAATGGAGCTGGCTAATAGATTGTGGTTGCGTTCACCTTCCTTCAGAACCCTGTATACAGTATAGATAGATATATGTGTACGTAAGGCGAACCAGACTTTCACAATTAAAAACCGGGACGCTACAATTTCACTGAAAGTCAAATCTGCAATAAATTCTCACCAGGAACTATTTAGAACAAATTTAATCGTTAGTCTGGTGGTTGTGTTATTACTTTAGCTAATGCTAAATGCTATCTTGGTTGACAGTTCAACAGCAGTAAACAAAGCAATGCACTCACCATCATCCAACCTTTTTTTTTTTTTCCTCGGTGCCAGCAGCTATTAGAAGCTTGCTATTTGTCAAACTATTGTTTAATTTTCTGGTATTGTTTCATTTATGAAAGCAAAGCATTATGTTACATTTTTAGTACCAGTATACTGTGTAACCCAAAGGAGGAATAATAATATTCAATTTTCTCCAAAAGAAAGAACAAAGGACAATGAGCCAGACTATGAACACAAACCAAACTCCTCTCTAGCTGTAGATGCATTTCTTGTTTATTGAAAGCATACTGTGCAAGTTTCCCCAAGCTAACTTTTGTCGTCTCCTCTCCCAACCCAGGCGACCGAGTCCGGCAGACGGAGAACCGCGCCACCCGCTGCAAGGTGGAACGTCTGCAGCTGCTGATGCAGCAGAAGCGGCTGCGCCGGAAGGCCCGGCGGGACCAGCGCGGCCCCTACCACTGGTTGCCCAACCGCAAGGCGGGCCGCAGCAACAGCAACAGCAGCATGTCCAGCGAGGGCTCCCTGGACCTGGACTTTGACGACTCGGTGTGGAAGCCCGACGTCAAGGCCGACCTGAAGTCCGAGTTCGTCATGGCCTGAGAGGAGGAAGGACGCATGGAGCAAAGTCGGGGGGGAAAGCCCCCCCCTCCTTGCAGACTTCAATCGCGTCATCCTTCACAGCAGCGGGACTTTGTCTGACGGATTTGGACTCGTCTCATGACGAAGATGAAACCTTGAATTTGAGCATAGCAGAATTTGGTGGGTGGTGGTGGTGGTATTTTTTGACTTTTTCCTGTGTGTGTGTGATACGGCGCACTCTGGACAGTGACTAAGAGCTCCAAGTGGACTTCCCGACAGGACACAAGCACCAAATGCCTCAGTGTTCTTTCCCATGCCACCCCCAGAATGGCAGAGCTGCCGAACTCTTTGGAATATCGCGACGGGCATTCTTTACTGATCTCCAAACTCACTCGAGCAGTCCGCTTCTGACCTGTTACAGGCTGGTTCAATGTCTCTTTTTGTCGTTTGTTGTTGTTTTTTTTTGAACATACTATTTTATAAAGCAGAAAAGAAGATGTAGCATTGTTCACAAAGCATTCAGGTTTTCATAGAAACGCTCAAAACGTTGATTTGCACAGGATCTTGATTTCTAACTAGTGTGCAGAAATAATATGGACGTATTGCTAACAACCTCAGCGATCGGAGTGGTAACAGAATGAACAGAAAGTACTTTAGATGGGGGATTTAAAAATCTTTACAAAAGAAAATTATGACATTTAATAAGAAAGCAAAATCTATTTTTTGTTTCTATTCTTATCTCGCTGTTTTCCAAAAGCAGCAGCCCTTTGTGGTTTTGTGGTTGGCTACCAATTAACATTCGTTCATTCATGATGTGCTTCATGGCGGCCGAATGAATCGCAAGCCAAGTAGATGGTGTACATACACGTGGAAATTGGCAAAGAATTGTTAAGGTGTATGTTGCTCGTCCCCCCCATATTTGTCATCTTCTCTTCATATTTGACCTAACACTCCCCCTTACTACCATTTTTAAGCCCTCCCTGCAATTCCTATTTTTATTGGCAAAGTGTGGGGAAAAGTGTGATCAGTGTGTTACCTAGTGCCTCCACCGGGACATCCATGAACATATCACAGTTTTGCTGCTACACACTTGACAAAAAAAACAAAACAAAAAAAAGTCAGGGCGAGTTTTCTTTGCATGCTGATGACGTGGGAATGAAATGGAAAAAGAAGAGCAGAGGTGAAGGTTCACATGCATGAATTTCTGATGAAAATGAAAAAAAAACAGACAGTGCTGCTTTCGTTAAAAGTTTTTGTAATTTTGACTCGTGCGTGTTCGGGGGAGACGGAAAAAAAAAGGACGTCCTATGAAAGTATTAACAAACCAGAACAGATGAAGTTAAGTGTGCCCCCCCCCCCCAACTGAACATTCCTGTTATGTGACAATGAAGTTGGAGCCAATCCCCCCCATAAAAAACTTTGAAGCCCCCCCCCCCCCCCCCCTTTCACGCCAGGAGACCGAGGATCACGTATGGACGCACTCGAGGAACCAGCGGAGCTTTTTCCACGGAACTTTGTCCGAACTATTGAGCGCCCCGCCACGATTGCACTCCCAAGAGATTGCAATGAGAGATTACCATTTTTTTGGGGTCAACCTCATCTTTTTGTTAAGTGGCCTTACCGTTCACTAAGAAATTGGGGACAATGGGGACGGGAATGTTTGTTTGAACTTTCTGTATTGATTTATCACCAAGACACCACTTTTCATAGCCCCTTTTGCACTGCCTGTAAAAGCCCACGTTTGTCCGCCTTCTTTCTGTGTTGCTGTTCTTTTTAAATGATGCGGAATTGGGGTAGAAAGTCGAACCTAGCAATTCTCCGCTTTTGGATGTAGTGCCCGAAGTCCCCTGTGTAGCCTATTTACACTGCATTAAAAACAAAAAACGGCATTTTTCTGCATTTTGGATAAAAAAGGCAAACGCGGAATAGGGTGTCAAAGCTGACTTTGAGTTTTCCACTTAGGAGTACCATAGTAAAGTTTGCCGCAGTTGAAATGTCACAACGAATGAGGCAACCAAGTCATACCCGGCAAGTTTCCGTCTTTGGGGTGGTAGTATCATTTTACATTGTTAGGCCTCCTTTTCTGTTTCGCTTTTGTGTATAAACGTCACCAACATTGAATGTGGGGACAAAGTCAGTTTGGCAAAATTTTAGTTTTTGGACATAGTATCTTTGTGTAAAAGCCGCAACCCCCTTTTCCCGTGTCACTGTTGTGCATAAACGAAACCGACAAAGAATGGGGGACAAAGTGGATTTGGGTATTTTTCATGTTGTTTACCATGATGGTATCAATTATACACAATAGCGACAGAATCAGGGGACAGAGTTGACTTCATAAATGTCCACTTTTGGAGGTAGTATCTGTTGGCATTGTCCTGCCTTCTTTCCCGTGCCGGTGTTGTGTTAAATATCAACAGCACGGAATAATCCTCACAATTTTCAGCCTATTGCCTTCAGTGGTTGGCTGTAGCTATTTTTTCCTTTGTGTGTAAATGCCGTAATTTTCCTCTATATGAAGTTCCACCCTTTTGGAGGTAGTATCATAGTGTAAAAGCACCCCCCCCCCCCCCGGATTTCCATGTCGCCGTTGTGTATAAACTTCACGACACAGAATTGGGGGATGGCATTACCGATCAATGTTCCACCTATGGGAGGTAGTATCTAAGCCTGTGTAGCCCATTTTTATACTTGCATGTAAAAAAAAAACTGCATTTTTCAATTTACCAACCTCTGCTAGTACTGTACCAGATCCGTGTATTAGGATATTTCGTAATGGCGTTATTGTCCTGCCTTTGCTGGGCTCTGTGAAAAAGGCAATGGCGGATAAATGCGGGTTATTTTGCAGGATGTGTGCGAAAAGAGGCTGAGGTCTCCCAAGGACACGGGGCATGTGTTGTTTTGTGTTTTCTAGCTGGTGGAGTCTCTATTATGTCAAGGCTTCTGTGCCTTAAAATGTTGCCCTTGCAGTGTCGATGAAAAGTTTGTTTTCATGTCGTCATCCCAACCTCACGTCCCTGAAAAGAAAAAAAAAAGAGGCTAAATTTGAACTGTTCACGCTATTAACTTGGCACAAAAGAGCCAGAAAGGTCCTGTAAGGACCACATGCACTTCCTTTTTCCTCGGATCCAACATTACCAAAAGGAGTTTATCCGCCTGTCCCTTCACTCCCCTGTCAAATTCTATTTATTTTCCTTTTGTATATGTATGAACTATACTCTGTGTGTGCCTCACTTCTGTGTGAAATTGAAAAAGATGACAAAAGATGATAGAGCATTACAGAGGGATACAAAAAAAAAAACATGACGTCAATGAAATTCCCGATCTCAACAGTTTCAGTTGCCTGTTCTTACTTGTAGCCAACTATTGGAATTGAACCAGACTCAAGAATACAATTTACAATGTTCTTACTCTAGACCGGTGTAGCACATGTGTGACTGTATTAATTTATGAAACCAAAATGGTAACTGTGAATTACGTATTTCTTTGTGCATTTTTTTAAGTGGGGGGGAAACAAAGCAGCAGCTCTTGCTCGTGTCTGGATTTTTTTTTCTTCCTGTTGGTGGAAATATAATGGAAACAAACCACGTTTCTTAAAAAAAAAAAAAACTGAAAAATTGAAAATATATATGAATATATTTTTTTCCTTAAGCAATACATTTCAGTGTGACTTGTGATAGAACATTTTCTTTTTTTAGGTAATAAATAAAAAAAAAAAGCCAAAATGAGAATACAAGCTTGTATCCACGCGTGTTCATTACATCTGCATTCAATAACATTGAATGAAAACTGTTAAGTCGGTCTAAGATTTCATGATAGAATCTATTTGTTCAAGTAATGTGATAGAGAAGTATTTGATTAATTGCATATGATCTTACCCTTAATACATTTAATGACTGTAGCATACCATGTTTGCCTCTGCTGGCGGGCAATTTTTCGATAAAACTATTCCTATGGCAACATCCATGGATTATGACACGGACTTGATTGATTCGTAGGCGTTTCTAGCACATTTTAGAGGGGCTCAAGAACCCCTCAACTGAATCCCAGCACCCCTAAAATTCAAGACTATTATTATTTTACGTTTGTATCATGTATGCTTTTTAAAGAAGCTAACAAAATGCATAAAGTACTTTGTTGATTCTTAATTTTTCATCAAAATTACAGCAATTGCGTTAAAAATGTACAAAACTGTGTAATTGATCTTGCCTGAATGGCAGCTCAGCATCCCAAAACCCCTGACTCTAGAACCTTGCATTTTTGAATAATCTAAATTAAGTACTGTTTGCCTTAATGTGGACATATATAAGATGTATTTTTTTTTTTTTTTACATCAAAGGTGAATCAAAACAAGTGAAGCCTGACACGTGCAAGCGGTTAATAGTGCTTCCGAGTCGGCGGCGCCAGCTGACTTTTCCAAGTGCGAAGGTCGAGAAGGGTGAGCTCAACTCGACGGGATTTGAAGGTGAATTGAACATGAAAGGACAAGGCCTCAAAAGCCAAGAAGGACTCACTTGTGCATGTCAAGGAAACCTTAACTGCCGACATCAACTGCAGCAGTTGTTGAACCATTCATTCTTTGTTCTTGGCGGTGTGTTATTAATGAAATTTAGTACTTCTTCTTTGTCCAAAAATGATTATTCACTTTAATTCGTATAAGGAATTTGGTGAAAATAGGGCCGAGGAGAAATTTTTTTAAGATTGTGGTGAAAAGAGCACACCAAAAAAGCGTGGCACAATATGTTATCTTTTCACAATTTTAGGTGAAGGTGATATGTGGATCCGTTTTTTGTGTGTGTTTTTTTTAATCATTGCTAACTGCCATACAAGTGTCAATAAAAGTAAAAAATAATAATAATACAGGTATGTCACATGAACATCGCACAAATTATTTATTTTCATATCACACGTGCTTTTAGAAATAAGTTAACCATTGCAAACATTTTTGTGCTTATCTTTCCGGAAAGCACCGATTCTGACGAATGAAAACGGAAATTTCGGTGCCTCATTTCATTGCTCGACTTTTATTGTTGTAACGCCCCCTTTTTTCTTCCGGTGACAACTTGCGTGACCTGCGCTGCAGTAGCACCTTAGAGATAACGCGATGATGCCAAGCGGTCAGGACTCAGAAGGATGACTTTACGAGTGCAACATGCAACAGGTGTAGGTCAACTTTTGCATGCAAGGGAGGTAACACCTCAAATTTTATGAAACACTTGGCGACTCAAGGAGTCAGCATAAAAGATGAGCAGTGCACAGTGTTTGACAAATTAGGTGCTAAAAATCCAAGCATTCCACTCGCAGCCCTGCCACTGCCAGTACGTTGGAAATGGCCTATGACATCCGATGACAGCAGCCTTTCCTCTTCTTCAGGTAAGTCTCATCATTTAATGCCAACCACAAATCTTTCTATATTAGCTAACTTCGGTTAGCAAACTTGTTAGCAAACATTTGCCATTCAACAGTATGTGTGTGACAAAATGTGTTTGTGGCTTACTTTCTGCTTTACAGTGAAAATCAAAAGTCGTTTATTTTTGTATGTAAAATGTTCACAGGCACACAACAGAAAGGTTAACTAAATTTAGTTGGCTAGGTGACCTACCTGTCGCGAATATACCTCCTGCCTTGGGCTGTGTTTTGAATAGTCAAAATGTGAAATGTTAAATGTTGTTGTCGTGAGCTAGGCTACTTAATCAGCTGTATCTTCTAAACTATTTTGGTAGTAATATTTTTTATTTTCATCTCTATTTTACTTAACATTGTGTTTTCAATTTAACCCTGCGAATAAAAGGGTAGTTTTGTTTTTTTACATTTTTTTTGGGGCAGTTTTGTATTTTTTAGGTACCAGTTTCAGAACCGTTTAAACACCAAAACCGTTAAAACTGGTATCGGATAAATCTAAACGATACCCAACCGTAGTACTAACTAGAACATGGACTCTAAAGAGATTGACTAGAAATTTTGAGACAAGCTCATACAACTGGTCCAAAATCCTGCTGCCCAGGGACTGACTTTTAACTACTGTTTGAGATCATAAATCTCTCTCCAACTTCTCCAAAATGCTGCTGCCCGAGTTATCCGCCTATTTCTGACAGATGCCTAAATCTGTCAGTGAATGAGCCCCTCGGCATTTCCTAGACTAGAAAAATGAAGAGACTGACTGGGACAGGGACTCTAGCAAGACTGGACTACAAGATGAGACTGACTAGAACGGAGCCTTTTGGAGAGACTGATTTGAACTACGAGAAAAAGCTACAAGATACTCAATTGGTCCAAAATGCTGCTGCCTTAGTACTGACTAGAACTATGAGTAGAGATGTTGAGGATTTCCAAATGGTCCAAAATACCTCTGCCTGGATGTTGACTTGAACTACGACAGCAGATCACACAACTCTCCTACTGGTCCAAAATGCGACTGCCCAAGTATCGACTAGAACTATGAGAAGAGATTGTCAGGCTTTCCAAATGATACAAAATACTGCTTTGTGAGTTCCGACTAAAACTATGAAAACAAATCACGTGACTCTCCAATTGGTCCAAAATGCAACTGCCCGAGTACTGACTAGAACTACGAAAACAGATAACGTCTTCGCTTTTCCTTATAAGGAATTTTTCCTTGCCTCCGTCACCAGAGTGCTCGTGAGTTGCAGCTGGTATTCTTTAAAGGTGTGAGGAGACACCTTTCATTGAGAATTGGCGCTCTATAAATAAAAAAACACTTCATGTGTCATGTTTTTTTTTACGGCATAGCAAACCTTCTCATGACTTCCAGTCAAACTGCAACAGTCAGGAGGTCTCTTCTGAGAAATAGCTGCCTCTTTCTCGCTGTCACTCTCGGCCTCCGCACTCAACCGTCTTCGTTGATAGGGGCGGGGGAGAGGGAGCGAGGGGGAGGGAGGGAGGGTTGGGGGAGAGGGGGAGGGAGGGAGGGAGG